>NW_027211035.1:27500-102500 GCF_029030835.1 Brachyistius frenatus
CTAGACATCAGTGAGGATGTTCTAGAGGTCAGTGAGGAGGTTCTACAGGTCAGTAAGGAGGTTCTAGAGGTCAGTGAGGAGGTTCTATACGTCAGTGAGGAGGTTCTACAGGTCAGTGAGGAGGTTCTATACGTCAGTGAGGAGGTTCTAGAGGTCAGTGAGGAGGTTCTATACGTCAGTGAGGAGGTTCTAGAGGTCAGTGAGGTTTGAGGACCAGATAAGAAAAAAATCAAATTAAAAGCACACACAAACCATCACGTGATCAGTCATGATGCGTGCCTGGCCACGCCTCCAGTCAGTGATGTCACAGCAGGTGATTTTGTTTAGGTGGACCTTTAACATCAGGAGCTTTTTGATCCAATCAGGCGGTGAAACTCGTTATTGATCAATGTTGTTGCTCAAACTGTCACAGCTGATTGATCAGCGGATCAGTAAAAATTGCTGGCTCTGCATCCAAATTCTTCTGGACTCATCCCCTCCGAACCTCATGCGGACCCAGATAGACCCAGATGGACCCGTCCCCTCCAGTACAGAGATGAACCCCACTCAGGTGCAGTCTCGTATTAACAAACAGAACCAGGTTCTTGAAATGAACCAGGTTCTTCTTCATCAGACGACCCTGCAGGTTGACTCTGTGAACTGTTGGAGGGCTCCGATTCGCAGGTTGAGAACCTCTGGACTGAACAAGAATCAGCTGCTGAGGTTGAAAGTCAGCTGATGATACTGAGACCTGCAGTCTGAAGGACTGACTGGAGGTCAGAAGTCACCTTCTGGTCACATGACATCACAAACTCACATGTATATATTTTATGCTTTTATTTTGTCAGCAGCTGATCATTAATGACCCCCTTTCCCCCTCCCCCCATTCCCCCATTACCTGAGCATGCTCTGCTCCTGCTCCTCCTCCTTCCTCTGGCGCTCCAGAACCGACAGGATGATGCTCCGTTCCTCCTCCGTCAGATGGCTCAGGTCCGGACTGGACCCGGCGGGCGGTGCCGGTCCGGCCGGCCCGGACATGCTGCCTGTGGGCCGCTGGAAGAGACGCACGCGCTCAGTCAGTGTGTCGAGAACAATCAGTGATGATGATGATGATGATGATGAAGGCTGTTCCTATTATTGTGACCAGCTCCGTGGCCGCGGTGAGAGGACACGGCAGCGGTCAGAGCCGGTGCTCTTCCTCCTGCACCCCATCCTCCTCCTGCACCTCCTCCTTCTGCACCCCATCCTCTTCCTCCTGCTGCATTCCATCCTCCTCATCCTGCACCTCCACCTGTCCATCACCCCTCTCACCAACAGCGCAGCGGCGTCCTCTCGCCTGTTTATTCCGCAGTCATGTCGCCTCCTCCGGGGTTTAGCGGTTCCTCCGGTCGGCTCTCCGTCCCAGCGGCTCTCATCCTCGTCTCGTCCCCGGCGGTCTGATCCTCCTGGGCGGCCTGCTGCGGTCGCGGGGTCCCGCTGCGGTTCCGTGATAATGGACGCAGGGGTGGCGGGGGAAAAAAAAAAAAAAAAAAAAAAAAAAATCCTCCATTTGAAGGGGGCGGGGCCACGGCGTGATGACGTTACGTACAAAGATGGTGTTTTGTGTGTGTGGGAAGGGGAGGGGGAGGGGGAGGGGGGGGCCTGGTACAGGAGCTAAACATAGACCTGCAGCTAAAGATACACAAATAATCAATAAATCAGCTGATAGAGGTATCAATAATTGATTGACTGATCAAGGATTAAAATGAATCAATAATAAATCAATAATAAATCAACAAGGAATCAATAAGTCAAAAAATAAAACTAATCGACTTGTTTTGGCTCTGCATGAATAAAACCTGTTACCATGGTGACCCGGCTCGCCCCCATTGCCATAGTGACGTTTTGGGGTTAAAGGTGAGTGGTCCAGCTAGCTGGTGATGTGCAGGTTCTGCTGGTTCAGACCGGGTCCAGCTGAAACACGTATTTATGTCCCGAACATTCTGAAGCATACTGAGCAGGACTAGGACCAGAACCAGGCCCAGGTATCGTTAGCTTAGCGCCAGCAGCTTCATGCCGGACTGACCGGTTCTCCCAGACTCCGGTCTGGCTACTAAATCCATTTCCTGCAGGTTCCGGTGCCGGTCCAGCTCACAGAACCGGACTGGGACGAGCTTGTTCTGTTATTTTTGATGTGCCTCCCGGTGTGTTGTCCTAACTGTGCTAACCATCCCCAGTATCACACCGGCCTCAACGTATGCTGCCGCTTCCGGGGTCCCCTTTCAAAATAAAATGCAGTTTCTCTGGCTCAGACTGTCCATCTCAGACACGTCATCAACACGTGACAGATTTGATAAATGATTGATGGGTGACTGAAGACAACAAGCTTTATTCAGTTTGTCATGTTTACATCAATAAACAACAAACAAACTATCAACAAACAATCAATAAGTGTGAATGTCAGAGTGGGTGTGTCCTATATAAATACTGAAGGCCTCCTGCTTCCTGATTGGACACTTCCATGGACACACCTCTTCATCACCTTCGTAACCTGGTAACAGCACACGTGATGATGTCATCACCTACCCTGTTAAAGTGCACGTGCAACGCCCCCGTTAACGTCGTCAGGACCCATCAGGATCCGGTTCAGAGCATCACAGCCGGAGCCACTGCGGTTCTGGTCCGGACCGGGCGGCCTGGTTCTGGATACACTTGTGGTATCGGACCTGCCCGGCTACAGGTGAAGGGTTTGTCCCCGCGGTGGGCCGACAGGTGCATCTTCAGCAGCAGGTGAGTGCTGAAGGCCCGGCAGCAGACGGAGCAGCGGTACGGTTTCTCTCCGCGGTGCGTCCTCAGGTGAACCTGCAGGTTTCCCCTCCGGCTGAACCGCCGCCCGCAGTCCGGACACACCTACGACCTTCAACCTCCGCCGCCCGGCGCCGTGATGACCGCAACGCCGGACCGAGCCGCACCGCCGTCCTCCCAGTCGCCATCGCTGACCTCCATCTCCGAGGACTCACCGGGACCTGGTTCTGGTTCTTTGTTGTCTTCAGTCCGGCTGTGATGAAGCTGTGAAGGTTTCTGCTCGTCTTCCTCACCTCTGAAGATCTGAGGCTCCTCTTTAACCTGGGAGTCCTGCTGGTCCAGGTCCAGGTCCAGGTCCCACTGTAGTTCGCCTGCAGGAAACAGAAACTTTGTTAAAGTCGTCGAACGATGAAAATCTGAGTTTGTTTGTTTGTTTGTTTGTTTTCTGCGGTGCTCGTGTGTTCAGGATGTCGGTTCTCCATCCTGACTAACGTCCAGGATCCAGGAACAGTTGGAGGTTGTTGAGTTGATGCACCAGTTTATGGGAGATTATGGTGTTGAAGGCGGAGCTGAAGTCAACGAAGAGCATCCTGACGTATGTGTCAGGTCCAGCTGCCTCGGTGATGTGGATCTTCCTCAGAGTGGCGCTCACCCGGTGGTGCTGGAGGAAGAGTGTCTGCTCCACCCGAGTCTTCTCAGCTGTTTCTCCACCGTGCTGCGTCAAAGCGGGCGAAGCAGCGGTTCAGGGTGAGGACAGCTGTCCTCCAGTGAGAGGTGGTCTGATGATCTGAGGTGTGGAGATGTTGGTGGACACCTGGTCCAGAGGATTCTTGTCTCTGGTCGGTTACATTTCTGTAGAACTTAGTTGTGCGGAGTTGAAGTCTCCCGCCACCATCACAGCTCCCTCTGCATGAGCGTTGAGCTGCTTGCTAATAGTGCTGCAGTTCCTCCAGAGTGCGTCAGCAGGTGCTGGGATGAGGATGGAAGGAAGTTCCCTCTGCAGACAGAACGGGTTTCACAGCCAGGTACTCTCAGGTACTCTCAGGTACTCTCAGGTACTCTCAGGTACTCTCAGGTACTCTCAGGTACTCTCAGAGTCAAATAAAAACCAACCTGCTGTCCGCAGCTCGTCGCGGTTTGAAAGCAGATCCACGAGTTTCCGTCTGCGATCGATCGCCTCTTCATATCCGGATATTGATCTCTCCACGTGTCCGATCAGATGCGCGCGAGCCGCCGTGATGAGCCTCCGTTTGAAGGAATCTTTGAGCTCCTGAAGTCTGGACATGTTCCACCGATCGGAGAGTCCCACTTCCGCTCATGTCCTGCTGCAGCTCCACATCCACACGAGCAAGCTGCGGACACGCACCCGGAACCGGAAACAGGCCGCCGGCCGCTGCAGGACTTCACAATAAAATACTTTGTGACAGCAAGAGGAAGTTGGAATTAGAAAATATAAAGATAAAAGATCAAATCTAAATAAACGGTGACTTCTGATCAATTAATATGAGCTTCAGTTTCTATACGGCTCAGGAGAAGGACTCATTGATAAAGTTATTGATCTGTTATTAGATATTGATCTTTTATTAGTTATTGATCTGTTGTTAGTTATTGATCTGTTATTAGATATTGATCTGTTATCAGTTATTGATCTATTATTAGTTATTGATCTGTTGTTAGTTATTGATCTGTCATTAGATATTGATCTGTTATTTGTTATTGATCTGTTATCAGTTATTGATATTTTATTAGTTATTGATCTGTTATTAGTTATTGATCTGTTATTAGTTATTGATCTGTTATTAGATATTGATCTGTTGTTAGTTATTGATCTGTTATTAGATATTGATCTGTTATTAGATATTAATCTGTTATTAGTTATTGATCTGTTATTAGATATTGATCTGTTGTTAGTTATTGATCTGTTATTAGATATTAATCTGTTATTAGTTATTGATCTGTTATTAGATATTGGTCTGTTATCAGTTATTGATCTGTTATTAGTTATTAATTTGTTGTTATTAGATATTGATCTGTTATCAGTTATTGATCTGTTATTAGATATTAATCTGTTGTTAGTTATTGATCTGTTATTAGATATTGATCTGTTATTAGATATTAATCTGTTATTAGTTATTGATCTGTTATTAGATATTGATCTGTTGTTAGTTATTGATCTGTTATTAGATATTGATCTGTTATTAGATATTGATCTGTTGTTAGTTATTGATCTGTTATTAGATATTGATCTGTTATTAGATATTGATCTGTTGTTAGTTATTGATCTGTTGTTAGTTATTGATCTGTTATTAGATATTGATCTGTTATTAGATATTGATCTGTTGTTAGTTATTGATCTGTTGTTAGTTATTGATCTATGATGCAGTCTGACACTCATCACTCGTGTTGTGATGGTGCAACTGTGACGTGTCACTAATTCTGTGAAGGAGTCCGTGTGATGACATCGTCTGGTCACATGACTCCTAATCCTGACTAAGAGGATCATCGTTTCCTGTTCAGTTGTTGGTTGAAGAACCCGGAGGAGAGAGACAGCTGATCGACAGCTGATCGGCAGATGATTTACAGATGAAGGTGGCTGTGTGTGTGGTGTTTCTGGTGCTGCTCTCTCTGTGGAACGTCGACTCCAGGCTGCCTGACGTGACTCCTGCAACACCTGTGCTGCAGGTAGGACAGGTGCATGCTGGGACTAAAACCAAACCAGAACCTGAAGCTGATCAGGAATAATTTGATAATTCAATGTTCATGCTGTCGGCTGGAACGTTCCTAAAACAGCTGTTGAAAATGTAAATCACAACAGAATGTGATGATTATAAATCATGTAAACTTTAATATTTAATTATAAACAGACCAAAGACAACAAATCAAACGTTGAATCTGAGACATTTTATTGTTTTATAAAATATATTTTCTCATTGTGAACGTGATGTCAGCAACACGTCTCTATAAAGTTGTTCCAGGATCATGTTCACTGAGCTGCATCAACTCTTCTTTTAACAACACCCTGGAAACCTTTGGGAACTGAGGAGACCAGTTTCTGGAGTTTTGAAAGTGAAATGTGGTCCCATTCTTGCCTGATAGAGGATTCCAGCTGCTCAACAGTTCAGGGTCTCCTTTGTTGTATTGTTCATGTCCTGATGCTCCAGATGTTTTCAATGATTGACAGGTCTGGACTGCAGGAGGCCAGTTTATCAGCGGACTCTTCTACTAGAGAACCATGCTGTTGGAATACGTGCAGAATGTGGTTGGACGTTGTTCTGCTGAAATAAACAAGACCTTCCCTGAAAGAGATGTTGTCTGGATGGCAGCACATGTTGCTCCAAAACCTGAATATATCATTCAGCATTAATGCTTCCTTCCAGATGTTCAAGCTACCCATGCCATGTGCACTAATGCATCCCTGTACCATCACAGATGCTGGCTTTAGAACTGAGCGCTGATACAGACGAACATGTTGTTAACATTGTCCTGGCTCCTCCTTCCTGATGATGTCACACAGCTCTATGATCAGCTGATCAAACATTGCTTTCTGAAGCTCATTAATTTTTTTGTTCTCAGCTCCAAGTTCCTGAAAACTCAGAGGTCAGCACACACGACCTCAGGCAACTTCCTGGACGACTTCCTGGACTGTGTGGACGCCTGAGAAGACGGAGAGTCACCGTCCTGGTAAAACCTCCATTGCTCTCTGATCATTCTGATTGATTAATGACTGCTCAAACACTGTGCAGTTCAATATCCACGGCAACCAGAATAAATAGGAAGCAGCTTTAGTCCTTTCAAATTAAATTACTGTCGTTTGATAAAAAAAATTAAAAAAAAGTATCCTTGAGTGAAAACCAACAGTGTGATGTCATCCTTTGTTTGCCCCTCCCCTTTCAGTGTAATTTGGACAAGTATTGCTGGGGGCGGAGTCAGGGGCAGGGCCAGAGGACTGGGTCCGGTCAGGTGTGTCGGTGCCCGCGGAGGTCCAGGTGTTCCCAGGTGTTCATCCACAGCCTGCGATGACGAAGAACCTCCGACCTAACGACCGATTATTGAAGATCGATAATTGATGGCTGAAAACTGTTTTTAATAAAGAGTTTAAACTCATCAATCTGTCGTCAATGTTATTGATCAGCAGAGGATTCTGTTCGGACCACTCAGCTGCGGTGAAGATGATGAAGACTTCTTATGATGAAGATGATGAAGACTTATTATGATGAAGATGAAGAAGACTTATTATGATGAAAATGAAGTTGAAGTAAAACTGCCCTCCAGAATTCTGATGACGTCTTTTCTCACGTCAGGCTACGTTGACGTTTCCAACACATCAGGAGGAAGCTGCGCCTGCGTTAAACTGAGGCAAGGAAAGGAAGTGACACTCTTAGGCCTTCAAAATAAAGGTTAAAATTTTACATTTCATAATAGCAGCTCCTAAACATTTTAAATAACCACATGTATATATACGTAATTTACACACACACACATATATATATATATATATATATATATATATATATAGAGAGAGAGAGAGAGAGAGAGAGAGAGAGAGGAGTGCTTCAAGTCTTTGGTTGTGTTCACTCACACTGATCTCGTTTTGTTCCTGTTTGTCACTGATTTTCTTTCGTTTTGTGTCTCATCCTGTTTTGACACTAAAACGTTAAAGAACAGAACCAGTGAATTATCTGAAGTATTTTTTTCTTTTGGTCGCAGAACTCGTAGATAGTATGCTTTTATTGTGAAGGCACCGTACCGGAAGAGTCCTCTTCCTCAACGGTGGGATGTCGGTCTGAAGCTGCGGACGGATCCGCTAACTGTCCGGTAACAGTCGGTGTTCCTGAGCAGATCTCTGTTCTCCGGTAGACCTAACGGACACGTTGCACCTCCGCCGGTTTCAACCGGTTTCTTCTCCTCTCAGTTCCCGCGCTGAGTCCAAGATGGCGGCTGTTTCAGGATGACGGTGAGTGTTCGGACCGAAGCTAAACGAAGCTAAAGCTAGCACGTCTGTGGGTAAACACGGGGCTAGCAGGCTGTTAGCATTAGCAGCTAGCTAACATCTTATTGTTTATTGATCAGTTTACACTTTTAATGTCACGATCAACCAAACAAGATGAAACCTGTTAATGACCAGCAGAACCGTTGATCGATTATCAATACTCGTGATCAATATCATGTCAGCTGATCCTCAGAACCAACAGTTCAACATGAACAGGAAGGAACCTCCAACAGAACCAGAACCAGAACCAGAGGTGGAGAACACGTGTTACCAGAATTGATTGATGTATTGATCTTTTCTATTTTTCAGGTTTCAACTTGGAGTCGTAAAACCTTTGATTCAGTCTGAACACCATGTAAACAGAACCAGACCCAGAACCCACAACACAGACTCAGAACCAGACCGAGAACCAGAACCCGGACCCGGTCGGTACCAGGGTGGCTGTGGTGTCCTGTTGGAGGATCAGACTGATGGAGAGCGACTGTCGGATCCCCATCGCCTGCTGTCGGCCTCGAGTTCTGGTCCTCCACGCTCTGTTCTGGGGCCTCGTCTCCCTCAGGTCAGTCACAGGTCAGAGGTCACAGGTCGGACCCTGTGTTACCATGGTAACCTGACAGCAGTGATGATGTCATGCGTTTGTGTTGCAGAGTGTTCGGAGCGGTGCTGCTAAGTGAAGAGAAGAGTTCAGGTACCAACAGAGCCACTTGTTGTTGTTCAGAACCCTGACGAACCTGTTGTTGGTGTTGTTGTTCAGAACCCTGACGGACCTGTTGTTGGTGTTGTTGTTGTTCAGAACCCTGACGAACCTGTTGTTGGTGTTGTTCAGAACCCTAACGAACCTGTTGTTGTTGTTGTAGTTCAGAACCCTGACGGACCTGTTATTGTTGTTGTAGTTCAGAACCCTGACGGACCTGTTGTTGTTGTTGTAGTTCAGAACCCTGACGGACCCGTTGTTGTTGTTGTTCAGAACCCTGACGGACCCGTTGTTGTTGTTGTAGTTCAGAACCCTGACGGACCTGTTGTTGTTGTTGTTCAGAACCCTGACGGACCTGTTGTTGTTTTTCAGAACCCTGACGAACCTGTTGTTGTTGTTGTAGTTCAGAACCCTGACGGACCTGTTGTTGTTGTTGTTGTTGTTGTTCAGAACCCTGACGGACCTGTTATTGTTGTTGTTCAGAACCCTGACGGACCTGTTGTTGTTGTTGTAGTTCAGAACCCTGACGGACCTGTTATTGTTGTTGTTCAGAACCCTGACGGACCTGTTGTTGTTGTTGTTGTTGTTCAGAACCCTGACGGACCTGTTGTTGGTGTTGTTGTTGTTCAGAACCCTGACGGACCTGTTGTTGTTGTTCAGAACCCTGACGGACCGTTGTTGTTGTTCAGAACCCTGACGACCTGTTGTTGTTGTTGTCATCATTGTCCTCTACAGCTGCTGTGAAGCCTCCTGTCGCCCCCTGCTGGCTGCTGGAGGAGTTCATCGTGACCGAGGAGTGTGTTCACTGCAGCGACTTCAACTCTGTCAGTAAACACATCACTTCCTGTTTAAGAGATAGGAAGGCATGCTGGGAAATGAACAGAGAGGACCTCAGGGTGGAGTCTCGGATTTCCCAGCTTACCTTCTTACTTCTTGAGCGTTCAGAATAAAAGCATGAGTGTTTCTGTGTCGTTTGTTCCAGAAATCTCAGTTGGCTTGCAGGCAGACGGGATACGTGGAGAGAGTGAACTGTACCAGGAGCAGCAAGGAGGAGTACAAGAGGTCAGAGGTCACCTCAGCAGCAAGTGATGTCACTGCGACAGGAAGTGACATCACTTCAAGTCATTTAAAAAGCTCAGAGATCAGAGGACATGACTTCAATCTGAGTTTGGATAAAGATACTAACCTCCTCTTCCTATTCCTCCTCTTCTCCTTCCTCCTTCAGCTGTCGCTCCTCCCTGATGGAGGAACATCTCTTCTGGAAGTTTGAGGCGTCCATGTTGTCTCTGACGGTTTTGTTTTCCATCCTCGTGGTCCTCCGTCAGCGATGGCTCGACCGCCTCGCCTCCGAAAAGGTCCGCCGCCAGATCGAGTCCATCTAGGAGACCTGGACCTGGACCTGGACCAGGACCTGGACCAGGACCAGGACCTGGAGAAGAACCTGGAGAAACTGTTTGTAGTTTCTACCCTGAACTTTATTTAAAAGGAGGCGGAGCCACGAGGGCTCGTGTTTCATCTTTAACAGTCTTTTTATTCCCTGTTAAACGAGACCTTCGTGGCTGAAGAGGACCAGAACCCTGATCTAGACTGGGGTGGGGGTGGGGGGTGGGGTGTTAATAAAGTTAAATTCAAATACGTTTAAATCTGGAGTTTTGATCGGTTGCTCTGTAACCAACTGATCTTTTCAAAATAAATACAAAATAATACTTATAATAATAGTAAAAATATCTATAATAATAGTAATAATAAACGTAATAATACTTTAATACTAACAATAATAGTACTACTTATAATAATACTTTGTGTACAAACACGTTTTATTAAAATCGAACTTTTGTCCAAATCAGTAGTCGAAGAGAATAAAAACAAACAGTTGATAAAAAAACATTCAAACCAGCTTTGGTCCGTTTTAGAACCAGAACCAGGTCCGTGTCCAACCTCATCCCTGATTGGTCGACAGGTCACGTGATGTTACATCTATCAATATATTCAACGCTGTGAATGTTCTCTGACGGGTTAGATTTACCTTTCACAGTTTTACCTAACAGGATAAGCCCCGCCCCCACACGGTCAACGGTCGGTTTGAGTCCAAACTTAAATAAAAACAACAGATTTAAAATATTTAAAACTTCTTTTAAAGCATCAGAATCTAAATGGAGTTCTGAACTGCATCATTTAAAAAGTGTCTGGGGGAAAAAACTGCTGCGTCCTGATTGGTTGGATGTCACAGTGATGTCACCTGTCCATCGGGTTTCTCTGCCCTCTCATTGGCTGGAGCTCAGCTGTCAGTTGATTGGCTCGTAGGTGGTCCTCGCCGCCTCCCTCCCCTTATGGAGGCAGACGCAGACTCCGCCCAGCAGCAGGAGGATCATGGGAGTTCCCAGTCCGACCGCCATGATGGTGAGAACGAGCGGAGAGAATGAGTCGACGGGCGGAGAGCCGACGCCCACCAGCAGCGTCCTGCAGAGACGGGAAGTAAACACAGTCAGGGTCGATCGATCGGTTCTGATGGGTTCTGATCAGTCAGCAGAAGGAGGGGAACCGACCAGCTGAGGAACCCGGTGCTGTTGTAGAACGGTTCTCCTGCCAGGCCGAAGCTCACGTTCAATCCCACCGACTGCGGTTCTGAGAAGAACGCTCGGACCAGACCGGACGCCGCCGCGACGCCGCTCTGAGGCCGCGGCGGCGAGTGGCGGCACGGCGTGGCGTCCTCGAGCGCCGGGCGGCGCCGTCGGTACGCTACTGGCTTCCACTGAGCGAAGCCCAGAACGTCTGCGCTGCCGTTCTCTGACCACACCCACTGAGACACCTGGGGTCAGAGGTCAGAGGGACACCAACAGGTCAGATGGATGCGGCATTCGCTGCGACTGGTTAATAAAGTTTTATCGATCACCTTGAATATTGACGGCGTGAACTCGTCGTCGATCGACTGACGGACGTCCACGCTGCTCACAGGAGAAGCTCCGCCCACCACCTGCAGCTCCAATAGGAACCTGGAGTGAGAGGCCCGTGGCGGTATGCCATCGAGCCACACCCCCAACTGGGAGGAGTTGGCAGAGTGAAGGAGGCGGGGCCACGACTGATCCCGCCCCTCTAAGTCGAAGACAGACAGCTGAAAGGAAGTTATGAATGTTATAGAAAGTATTGATTGAAGTCTGTTTAATAAAATGTGACCCTCGTTGTCACGGCGACAGACCTGCAGGCAGAGCGACCCGTTGCCGAAGGTGGGCGTGGTGCCGCAGAGCAGGGCGGCGGGGCTTGACAGCTGGAGGCGGGACCAGATGAAGTCCCGAAGCTCGTACGGAGGGAAAAGGTCAGAGGTCGGATCAGCCGTGTTGTTGACGTCATCGTACTCCAACAGCTGAGACCAAGAACAAAGGTTTGAGGGACGGTAACCCCCGGCAACCACACAAAACATTTGACCGACGGGCGGTTCTGACCCGGCTGAAGACGACGGCGGCGCTGGACAGCACGCTGCTCTCCGGCTCCACCTGCAGGCCGCCACTGGTGTTACGAGACAAGAACTGAGTCCAGTTCACCTGAATATCAGGAACAGAGGATCAATACTAGATGGTGATGTCATCAATCAATAACCCATCAATATTAGTCAATACGTATCATTTGTAACAGGAAAGTCTTTTAAAAAGTCCGATCAATAACCAGCTGATCAATAATTGATGAACCCACCCACCTGGACAGAGGAGGAGGCGGAGTCTGTGTGGACGAGCAGCAGCGTCGGCGCCCCCTGGCTGCAGAACAGGAAGTGCAGTGTGTCGTTGTTTCCCACGGCTCTCACGTGCAGCAGGTCGCCAGCAGGAGGCGACGAGGAGTTCCAGCCGGGATTCAACTGGACGGAGAGCTGAGGGAGGTATTGATCCGAGGACACGTCAGTATTATATTTGATTGATCACAGATCAATAACGCCAAAGAAACCTGAATTATTGACGTATTATTTATTTGTTTGATTCATGAAAAAACAAAAACGTTTTCTTTGATAATTCAGAAGAAATAATCATCTGAAATAATCTATATCAATCAATAATCGGATGTATTTGATGAAAATCAGTCATGTGTCAAAAAATAACTGAAATGATTTGTGATGTGTTGACAAACACCGGAACAACGATGATGATAATGATAATAATGGTAATAATGATCATAATAATAACAATAATGATAATAATAATGATAATGATCATAATAATAATGATGATAACAATAATAATGATAACAATGAAATAATAATATTAAGGATGTAACATGTACAGCAGCTTGACTGACTGACTAAAACGGTTTGTTCCTGTTTGTTTCACATCTGTTATAAATAAAGATTTGAATGTTTAAAATAAACAAAGACATAAAACGTGAGCACGTGATCTCCTAGATTCAATCGTGAAAACATTTCAGCAATTTCGATTCGGATTAAATGTGTTTTGAATTTACGTCTTCAACACTTTCACTTCCGGCTCAGCTCCGCGGACGTTTTGCTCTTTCAGGGCCTAATTTAAGACACTTCCGGGTTCACCTGGCTCGCTCACCTGTCTCGTGAAGGTTCCCGCCGCGCTGACCGAAATGTGGCACGAGGAGAACCAACAGAGGAGAAGAACTGCACGAGCTCCGCCGCTGAGCGTCCACACCGCCGCCATGTCTGTTGTGACGGAGAGCCGCTGCTGTCACATGACCTGCTGCAAGTCAGCTGACTAAGGGAGGCCCCGCCCACAGGCGGCGCTTCTCTGTGATTTAATCAGTGAACAAAACGAATAAAATCTTTTCACAGCCGTTAAAAAGATCAATAAATGATTCAATCAGGAGCTAAGGTCATCAATAAATGGAACTCGATCAATAAGTGTCAGATTAGATCAGCAAGAGAGACACTTTGTGATTGGTTGTTCAGGTTCTGAGGCCTGACGTCACCTGACCTGACCTCTGAAGTGACTTCCGGTCAAAGTTTAACCTGATCAGAGTTGTATTTCTACTGTGTTTACATTATTAAAGTACTCAAGTACTACAGCACTCTGGTGTTAAAGAACAAAAAACTAGACCAGGACCAGAACCAGAACCAGGACCAGTTGCATTGGAGCCGGAGACACCAACATCATTCCAGATACAGGAGATGGTTCCAGATACAGGAGATGGTTCCAGATACAGGAGATGGTTCCAGATACAGGAGATCATTCCCTTTGAGGGATTAATAAAGTATCTATCTACCCATTTGTTGACTGTCATCAATAAGATAATCAATAATTGTGACTGACAGCTGAGTGTCTGATTAATGTGATCAATAAGAGAAAAGGGAAACATTTCAGTGTGTTTAATTAAATCAGAAGGTCACATGACATCATGGAAACTGGTTTACCATATAAGGACATGAGGAACATCAGGAGCAGGTTACTGACACAGACACACACAGACTGATGTTGATCCGGGTCGATGCGGGTCACTCGGCTCCTGGTCCTCCCATCTGATCCTCCTTGTCCTTCTTCTTGTGACCAGAGACGATGTCGTCAATACGCAGCAACAAGATGGCCGTCTGCAACAGAGGAGAGTCAGTACCAGTATTGATCAATAATGGTACGTTACTGATCAGTAATGATGAGTATTGATCGGCCTCACCTCCACAGCGGTCTTGTAGGTCTGAGCTTTAACAGCCAGCGGCTCCCAGATCCCGAGCTCCGACATGTCGGACAGACAGCCGGTCTCTCCATCAACACCCCAAGACACACTGTCGTCCTGAGTGTGTTTGGCCTGAACACACACACACACACACACACACACACACACACACACACACACACACACACACAGGGAGGACAGATGGTGATTTCAGCGTCCTGCAGCGACATTCAGTGCTTTATTTATGAATTTATGTTAATAAAGTCCCGTTGTTAATAAAGTTTGGTACCCTGAGGGAGGTGAGGACCCGGATGGTGGAGGCACCACAGTTCTGGATGAGTGTTCTGGGGATGACCTCCAGGCTCTGGGCCAGGGCCCGGTAGGGCCACTGCTCCACGCCGGTCAGAGCGCGAGACCGCTCGGTCAGACGCTTCGACACCGTCATCTCCACGGCGCCGCCGCCCGGCAGCAGGAACGGGTCCAGCAGCACGTTGCGGCACACCTGCATGGCGTCCTGCAGGTTCCGCTCCACTTCCTGTGGACCGGAGAGCGTTATTACGGATTACAGCCCCGGTACCAGAACAGGAGGCCCGGTACTGGTACTCACCGCCAGGATCTCCTTGCTGGCTCCTCTCAGCAGGATGCTGCAGGCTTTGGGATCTTTGCACTCGGTGATGAAAGTGAAGTACTCGTCTCCGATCTTCTTCACCTCGAAGAGCCCTGCCCCCAAACCCACGTCCTCCTCACGTAGCTCGTCGGTCCGGCTCACGATCCGTGCGCCGCACGCACGAGCGATCCGGTTGTTGTCGGTCTTCCTGACCCGGCGGATCGCCGTGATGTTCGCCTTCATCAGGTAGTGCTGAGCCAGATCTGGAACAGAACCAGAACCAGTTGAACAGAACCAGAACCAGTTGAACAGAACCAGAACCAGTTGAACAGAACCAGTGTACCTGAGATGCCCTTCTCGGTGAACAGCAGGTCCGGTTTCAGGTTGATGATGTCATCACAGATCTGCTGGATGTATTCTTCCTCCATCTGGAGGATCCTGGAGAAGTCTTCTTCCTTACTGATCTCTATATCAGTCTACACACACACAGTACACAATAGTTTGTATAGTGTGTAGTATAGTGTGTATAGTGTTTAGTATAGTGTGTAGTGTGGTGTGTAGTATAGTGTGGTGTATAGTGTGGTGTATAGTGTGTAGTATAGTGTGTATAGTGTGGTGTATAGTGTGTAGTATAGTGTGGTGTATAGAGTGTATAGTGTGGTGTATAGTGTGGTGTATAGTGTGGTGTATAGTGTTTAGTATAGTGTGTATAGTGTGGTGTACCGTGTTTAGTATAGTGTGGTGTATAGTGTGTAGTATAGTGTGGTGTATAGTGTGTAGTATAGTGTGGTGTATAGTGTGTGTATAGTGTGGTGTATAGTGTGTAGTATAGTGTGTAGTATAGTGTGGTGTGTAGTGTGTAGTATAGTGTGGTGTGTAGTGTGTAGTATAGTGTGGTGTGTGTGTGTGTGTGTGTAGTGTGTGTGTGTGTGTGTGTGTGTAGTATAGTGTGGTGTATAGTGTGTAGTGTATGTGTGTGTGTGTATGTGTGTGTGTGTGTATAGTGTGTGTAGTGTGTGTGTGTGTGTGGTGTATAGTGTGGTGTATAGTGTGTGTATAGTGTGTGTATAGTGTGGTGTAGTGTGGTGTGTGTGTATAGTGTGTAGTGTGTGTAGTGTGGTGTATAGTGTGTAGTGTATAGTGTGTAGTATAGTGTGTGTGTGTAGTATAGTGTGGTGTGTAGTGTGTAGTGTGTAGTGTGTAGTATAGTGTGTGTATAGTGTGTAGTATAGTGTGGTGTATAGTGTGTGTATAGTGTGTGTATAGTGTGTAGTAGTGTGGTGTATAGTGTGTAGTATAGTGTGGTGTATAGTGTGTAGTGTGGTGTGTGTGTGTGTGTGTGTGTGTGTGTGTGTGTATAGTGTGGTGTATAGTGTGTAGTAGTGTGTGTGTGTGTGTGTATGTGTGGTGTGTGTGTGTATGTGTGTGTGTAGTATAGTGTGGTGTAGTGTGGTGTATAGTGTGTAGTATAGTGTGGTGTATAGTGTGGTGTAGTGTGTGTGTGTGTGTATAGTGTGGTGTATAGTGTGTGTAGTGTGGTGTAGTGTGGTGTAGTGTGTAGTATAGTGTGGTGTATAGTGTGGTGTATAGTGTGGTGTATAGTGTGTAGTATAGTGTGGTGTATAGTGTGGTGTATAGTGTGGTGTATAGTGTGGTGTATAGTGTGGTGTATAGTGTGGTGTATAGTGTGGTGTATAGTGTGGTGTATAGTGTGGTGTATAGTGTGGTGTATAGTGTGTTACCTGACTCTCCCCCTTCTTGTACTCCAGTGAACAGTCCAACAGGACGATTCGAGGATCTTTGATGTTGCGTCTCATTCTGGGATGAGTCACGTCTTTGTTCACCATCACTCCTCTGAGGACACACGAGTCCTCTATGAACCCCCCGGGAACCTACACACACACACACACACACACACACAGACACACACACAGAGAGACACACACACACACACACACACACACACACACACACACACACACACACACACACAGAGACACACACACACACACACACACACACACACACACACACACACACACACACACACACACACACACACACACACACACAGAGAAAGAGAGAGAGAGGGTACTGAACAGAGGTCTGGTCTGTGGTTGTGGACATAGACAGAGCTTTGCTGGTCCAGGACGGAGGTCCGGTGTGCGGTTCCGGCCCGGTTCTGTACCTTCTCTACTTTGGCGTACTTCTTGATGTCGATCTCCTTGCGGCCGTTCTCCTCCAGCTCCACAGTCCGGACCGCGTCCAGCGCGATGCTGCAGGCCAGAACCGACCAGCGGCTGAGAGCCTTGGTGTTGATAGCCGAGTGGACGATCTTCAGCATCATGGAGCGGTCTGACGTGTCCACGGGGGAACTGGGGGAGGGGGTGTCAACTCATCATCAGCACCAACAGACTGGACACAGAACCAGAGGACAGAGACAGGCTCAGTACCTGATGTCCTTCAGAGTGTCCAACATGTCCTCCAAAGCCTGGCGGTACGCGCTGATGATCACCGTGGGATGCATCTGCTGCTCCAGGAACTGCTCCGCTACAGACAGCATCTCTCCAGCTGGGGGGGGACAGACAGACGGACAGTGAGACAGACAGAAACATGAGGTCATGTGATGCGTCTCCTCTTAAAGGGCCGGTGCGTGTCTCACCCAGGATGATGACTGACGTGGTCCCGTCTCCCACCTCTTCGTCCTGCGTACGGCTGATCTCGATCATGGACTTGGCTGCAGGATGCTGCACCTGAATCTGTTGTCATGGAAACACAGGAGGTTAGTAAACACACACAGACACACCTGTACTGATATTGATGTTAGAGGTGTGTGTGACCTCTCTGAGGATGGCGTTTCCATCATTGGTCATCACGATTCCTCCGGTGGGGTCCAGCAACATCTGCGCACGCACACACACACACACACACACACACACACACACACACACACACACACAGGTCAGTGTCCTCCGCGTTGCGTGTCACGTGATACATGTGACTGAGCGTGTTCAGGTGGTCTGACCTTCATCATGGCCCGTGGGCCGAGGCAGGTCCGGATCACATCTGCAATGGTCTGAAGCAAACAGAGACAGCTAGAGTCAGGTCACCATGGTAACCAGCTGATGACCAGAGTGAGGTCACCATGGTAACCAGCTAATGACCAGAGTCAGGTCACCGTGGTAACTGTAACTTGTTACTGATCATTGTATTCATGGTCTTACTGATCGTGTTATTGATCTAGTGCTGCTAATCAGCTGATCAATCACTGACCTGATGATGACACTCACCTTCGCTGCATTGATGTTTCCTGTCTGGACTTTACGTCCGGACTCTCTCTTCATGTTCTGGTCTACACACACACACACACACACACACACACGAAGTTAAATGAGCACACACCCAACGCAGGACGCTTTTATTTTGAAAAGCTGATACTGATCGATCAGTCTAATGTCACAGTGACATCACATCAACATTCAGACGATTCATTATAAATATTGATCATCTGGACTGATCGGTTATCAGACCTTACCGTCCACCTTTAATTAATCTGATCAACAGCTATTTACAGACAGAAATCAATTATGAATTTCTACACTCTGACGTCACTAAAAATAACTTGATGATCGATAACTCATAAATGACTCCCCTGCAGGTTCAGGAGTCTGTAAGCTAACGTTAGCAGCTAACACCACCGTGACACCAAAAGCATTCAAATAAACTGCTAGCCGTCTGCCCATGCTGAGGAACTGGGCGGAATTAGCTTATCTTAGGTTAGCCTAGCATCACAGCACGCTGCCGGCTGCTTATGAGCACAAAAGCTAAAGATGCTAACGTCGGGTTTAGCCGTTAGCAGACGATGCTAACAGTTAGCCTGGTTAGCACAGGCTCCGCCGCTGCTCAGAAACCGCTCCCCGCTTTGTGTCGCAGCCGGGCCGCTCTGACAGTAAACAGCGACCGGACGGACGGAGCCCCGGTCCCGGACGGGTTCCTGCTTAAAGTTAAACGTGTGAAGCTTTGTTTTAAATAAATTGCGGTACTCACTGAGCACTAAAACCTGCTGGCCGATCATTTTGACAGCTCGACCCGAAAACAGCAGCCTGGAAGGTTCTGAGACGCACGAGGAGAAGGAGCCGTACATGAAGGGGCGGGGAAACCAGCTCAGGACGGACCAATCAGCTGAGAGTGTGAATATGACAGACAGGCGTTTCCGCCAATAGATTGTGGGAGGATGGAGCTTCACGCGATCAGCCTTTTAAGGAGAAAACCAGCCAGACTCCATTTAGATTTTTCATGATTTTATGTGGATTAAAAACGGTTTGTTCTCGCCAGTAAACATAAAGTTCCTCCAGTGAAGACGAGCAGGACATGTGAGCTTGTTAAAGTATCACTGCAGTTACATTTGTGTAAAGCAACAATTAACGACAGAATCAGCCATTTATCTTTGAATACGAGTCACTGATGAAACCCTTCAAACCAATCTGTGTTCCTGAGAGCTCCTCCGGTTCAGTAACATTTATCACATAGCAGAGCTCCACCCAAACAGCTGAATCAGCTTCTTTTGTCAACAATAACAAGCTGATACTCAACATACACGTTTAGTATCACTGCAGCTTCAATTCAACACCAAGTGAATTGATGATGAAGCTCAAGTCTGTCAGAAAACTAAACGTTTATTACTTACTGGTCCTAACTCTGTCCACACATCACTGTGACATCACTTCCCTTCACGTTCCCTCCATCTGCATCATGCACTAGGTCTGTTCTTGGTTTTAATTTGAAAAGTCCGGTCTAACTTTGATCTCTCAGTGACAGACACTCTTTATAGCTCCGCCCCCTCTGTTGCAGTCCAGCTGAAAATATTGTATTTATGTTATTGACCTCTGCTGTGTTTGTGTCCTCTGATCTCTGTGTCTCACTGTGGGTGGAGCTCCACCTCTGCTGCACTGACAGTGCTGAGCAGACACAGGCGTGTTCAACCTTCAGTGATCTACTCAAACAGGTGGACAGCATAAAGATGAAACCCTTGGACACTGAAATAAATCAGCAGCCATTTTATTGAAAACACATGAAGATAGATCAGATGGAGATAAAAACATAGAAAACAAAAAGGAAGCAGTGAAACAGTGGAGCTGGTGAGGAGGAGGAGCCTGAACACCACATCACAGAGGACAGCTGTTTATGACATCATGGTTCTTCTTTAATGACATCATGGTTCTTCTTTAATGACATCATGGTTCTTCTTTCATCACTGAGTGTTTATAACTGCTGTTTGTTTGATCGTCCTGACGTCAAACAAACAGACAGACAGAGAGACGGACAGAGAGACAGACAGAGAGTCAGACAGTCAGAGAGACAGTCAGAGAGACAGACAGAGAGACAGACAGAGAGTCAGAGACAGTCAGAGAGACAGTCAGACAGACAGACGTGATGGTCCTGACGTCAGACTAATAAACACTAAATAAACAAGTGTCAAATCAATAAACAAACAAACACACAAATAACAAATAAATAGTCTGCACCACCGGGCTCCCCAGAAATCAATCAATCAATCAATCAATCAATCAATCAATCCAATGAGGCGGCGGACAGACGCTGTGACATCATGATGGGCGGGCCAATAAAGAAGGAATCTGATTGGCTCAGTTTGTTTTGGAGAAACATCACTTCCTCTCTCTGGTCCAGGTCCAAGCGCCCTCTGCCCCCCCTATGGTTGCTGTCACCACGGAGACCAGCTGGTTGTGATTGGCCGGTGGATGCGTGTCAGAGTTCGTCCTTTGACCCGCTGAGCATCAGACTGCGAGACGCCTCGCGCTTCAGAAACTTCAGGAAGTCTCGCAGCTCCCGACTGCCCTGAAAACACACATCATGTGACCACCAGGAGGTCATGTGATTATGGGATTGCTAACCTAAACTCTCAGGTGAGTTACCTCATATCTTATTGGCTCCTCCTTTTTACCCACTGGAGAAAAATAGATGGTTGGAAATCTACAGGGACAAAAAGACATGAGACAGAGAGACAGACAGGAGACAGGAAACAGAGAGACAGACAGTAGACAGAGAGACAGACGGTAGACAGAGAGACAGACAGGAGACAGGAAACAGAGAGACAGACGGTAGACAGAGAGAAAGACAGACAGACATACAGGTCTCAAACTGTCTCACCCCTGGACGTTGTAGCCCAGCGGGACGTCGTTGTCCACCGCATTCATCTTGGCGATGACGATATTTGGATCAGAGTAGAGCTGGGAAGGGACCGGGACCAGAGTTAGACCGGGACCAGACTTAAACCAGGACCAGAGTTAGACCGGGACCAGAGTTAGACCGGGACCAGACTTAAACCAGGACCAGAGTTAGACCGGGACCAGAGTTAGACCGGGACCAGACTTAAACCGGGACCAGAGTTAAACCGGGACCAGACTTAAACCGGGACCAGAGTTAGACCGAGATCAGCGTTAGACCGGGACCAGAGTTAGACCGAGATCAGCGTTAGACCGGGACCAGAGTTAATCCGGGACCAGAGTTAGACCGGGACCAGACTTAAACCGGGACCAGAGTTAGACCGGAGTTAGGCCTGGACCAGAGTTAGACCGAGACCAGAGTTAGACCGGGACCAGCGTTAAACCGGGACCAGAGTTAGACCGGGACCAATGTTAGACTGGGACCAATGTTAGACCAGGACAAGAGTTAATCTGGGACCAGAGTTAGACCGGGACCAGCGTTAAACCGGGACCAGAGTTAGACCGGGGCTAGCGTTAGACCGGGGCCAGCGTTAGACCGGGACCAACATTAAACTGGGACCAGAGTCAGACCGGGACAAGAGTTTGACCAGGTCCGTACCGTGTGAGCCAGCTCCCTGTAGACTGGGTCCAGCTTCTTGCAGTGTGGACAGGAAGGAGAGTAAAACTGGATCAGAACGTCTTTATCTGGATCGTTAATGACGTCATCAAACGACTCAGCAACAACGACCTGCAGCACACAGAGGTCAGAGGTCACAGACAGGTCAAAGGTTACAGAGTGGTCAGAGGTGGACTGACCAACTGTAAACATTCATTGTAAACATCCGTAAACAGTTGTTGTAAACGTGTGTAAACAGTTGTTGTAAATGTGTGTAAACAGTTGTTGTAAACGTCTTTAATCAGTTGTTGTAAACGTCTGTAAACAGTTGTTGTAAATGTCTGTAAACAGTTGTTAATGTATGTAAACAGTTGTTGTAAACGTCTGTAATCAGTTGTTGTAAATGTGTGTAATCAGTTGTTGTAAACGTGTGTAATCAGTTGTTGTAAACGTCTGTAAACAGTTGTTGTAAACGTGTGTAATCAGTTGTTGTAAATGTGTGTAATCAGTTGTTGTAAACGTCTGTAATCAGTTGTTGTAAATGTGTGTAATCAGTTGTTGTAAACGTCTGTAATCAGTTGTTGTAAACGTCTGTAAACAGTTGTTGTAAACGTCTGTAAACAGTTGTAAACGTCTGTAAACAGTTGTTAATGTCTGTAAACAGTTGTAAACGTCTGTAAACAGTTGTAAACGTCTGTAAACAGTCTCACCTTGACGGCAGCTGGGTTCTTCTCCGGTACCGGTTCTGACTTGACGTAGCGTTTGAGTCGACCTGAGAAGTAATCCTCCAGAAACCTCTCCAGAGACTCTCCGTCCCTCCTGAAACACATACACACCTTCAGTCATCGGTCCCGTCCGGTCGGTCTGGTTGGGTCCGGTCAGTCTGGTTGGGTTCGGTCGGTCTGGTTGGGTCTGGTTGGTCTGGTAGGGTCCGGTCGGTCCGGTCAGTCCGGTCAGTCTGGTTGGGTTCGGTTGGTCTGGTTGGGTCCAGTTGGTCTGGTAGGGTCCGGTCGGTCCGGTCGGTCTGGTTGGGTCCGGTCGGTCTGGTTGGGTTCAGTCGGTCTGGTTGGGTCCGGTTGGTCTGGTTGGGTCCGGTCGGTCCGGTCAGTCTGGTTAGGTCCAGTTGGTCTGGTTGGGTCCGGTCGGTCCGGTCAGTCTGGTTGGGTTCGGTTGGTCTGGTTGGGTCCAGTTGGTCTGGTAGGGTCCGGTCGGTCCGGTCGGTCTGGTTGGGTCCGGTCGGTCTGGTTGGGTTCGGTCGGCCTGGTTGGGTCCGGTTGGTCTGGTTGGGTCCGGTCGGTCTGGTTAGGTCTGGTTGGTCTGGTAGGTCCGGTCAGTCCGGTCAGTCTGGTTGGGTTCGGTTGGTCTGGTTGGGTCCAGTTGGTCTGGTAGGGTCCGGTCGGTCTGGTTGGGTCCGGTTGGTCTGGTTGGGTTCGGTCGGTCTGGTTGGGTCCGGTTGGTCTGGTAGGGTCCGGTCGGTCCGGTTGGGTCCAGTTGGTCTGGTTGGGTTCGGTCGGTCTGGTTGGGTCCGGTTGGTCTGGTAGTGTCCGGTCGGTCCGGTCAGTCTGGTTGGGTCCAGTTGGTCTGGTTGGGTTCGGTCGGTCTGGTTGGGTCCGGTTGGTCTGGTAGTGTCCGGTCGGTCCGGTCAGTCTGGTTGGGTCCAGTTGGTCTGGTTGGGTCCGGTCGTCGGTCCGGTCAGTCTGGTTGAGTCCGGTTCCGTACGTGAACTCCTCCCTCATGGTGTACTTCAGGCCAGTCCTTGTCCTGATGGTGATGAATGGCAGCTCTCCACCATCTGATGTACCCAGACCGAACTCCTCCTCCAACTCAGACAGGAAGTCCTTTTTATTGGCTACTGAGAACATTAGGCCCCGCCCACTGTATTTAGAAGCCACCTTCATCACCCTGGCAACAAGACGCATGGGGGAGGGGCTTAAATACACCTGTCCACACACACAACCATGCAGTGCCTGTTACACCCGTACATATCACCCGTGTGTGTGTGCGTGTTACTGTGTGTTTTTGTGTGTGTCTGTGTGTGTATATGTATGCGTGTGTGTGTATGCGTGTGTGTGTCTGTGTGTGTATATGTATGCGTGTGTGTGTCTGTCTGTGTGTGTATATGTATGCGTGTGTATATGTATGCGTGTGTATATGTATGCGTGTGTGTGTCTGTGTGTGTTTATGTATGCGTGTGTGTGTCTGCGTGTGTGTGTGTGTGTGTGTGTGTGTGTGTGTGTGTGTGTGTGTGTGTGTGTGTGTGTGTGTGTGTGTGTGTGTGTGTACCTGTTCCTCCAGTAGTTGGACCCCCTGACGTTGTGATAATAATCCAGGTCATAGAACGCTGTCAGCAGATCTCGAACCCTCAGAAGATCTCTGCTCTCCAGAGTCATGTGAGGACACAGACCGTACCTGGAGACAGACAGGTAAGAGACAGATACACAGGTGAGACAGAGACAGGTGAGAGAGAGAGACAGACAGGTGTCAGTGAAGCGGGTCTCACATGTGGTCTCTGATGAAGCGTCTCAGAGATGCGATGGTCAGCTGGTCTTTGAAGACGACGACGCTGTCCTCAAACGTGTTGGACAGTCGGGGGGGTCTGAACAGCAACACACACCTGCGCACACACACAGACACACACACACACACACACACACACACTATATAAGTTTATATATAAAAATGGTTCTGATCCAGAAGTGTCTTCAGCTGCAATACCAGCGAGTGCCACTAGAGGTCGGCTCCAAAAAGCCTCCGGCTCCATAGACTCCCATTCAACTTCTCTCATCAAATCCAAAGTGAATAAAATGTGTCCATCAGTTATCTCGGTGTTGTTAGCTAAAGTCACTCCTTCTTCTTAGTTTTCTGGAGGTCCATCTGAAAATAATCCCTCATTCATTAGAAAAGAAGATTCAAGAAGACCTGTTTTTGGGGGCGTGTCTGTTTGATTGACAGGCCTGTGGTGCAGTCAGGTTACATGATGGCTGGATGATTGACAGCTGATACTCACTCTGAGTCGACCCCCTGCTGCTCCAACAGCTTCACATCAGAGCTGTGAGCAAATCTGAACTGTTCTCTCAGCAGAGCGGCCGCCTTCAGGAACTCAACCGGACCAGAACCACCTGGACCCGGGAACACACCTGAGACACACACACACACACAGAAGTGAAACCTGAGCACCGAGTCCTCAAGGATCTAGATCCACCAGGACCAGGTTCCTGGTGCACCTGGTGGCCCCGCCCCCTCACAGGTGTGAAGCGTTGATGAGGTCATGTGACGCACCGATGATGCTCGCCTCGTAGTTGTTGATGAAGGTCTGAAGGTCGTCTTCGGTCTTCAGGAGAACCGAGTCTGGACCGGTCCGCTTCCTCATGTACTGGAACATCCCCTCTGGATACACACAGTACACACTAAATACACACAGTACACACTACAGACACACAGTACACACTACATACACACGGTACACACTACATACACAGTACACACTACAGACACACAGTACACACTAAATACACACGGTACACACTACATACACAGTACACACTACAGACACACAGTACACACTACATACACACGGTACACACTACATACACAGTACACACTACAGACACACAGTACACACTAAATACACACGGTACACACTACATACACAGTACACACTACAGACACACAGTACACACTACATACACACGGTACACACTACATACACAGTACACACTAGACACACACAGTACACACTAAATACACACAGTACACAGTACCAGCTGTCTATACTTTTGTTTGTTTGTTTTTACCTGCAGTTCGAGGTCCATCGTAGGGGGCGGAGTCTCTGCCGTACCTGAAGATCTTCAGAGTGGGATAACCTGAGACCCCGAAACGACCGCAGGTCTCTGAGTGAGTAGTACAGTCCACCTGACCACAGGTGAGACACAGACAGGTGAGACACAGACAGGTGAGACACAGACAGGTGAGACACAGACAGGTCTGATGGTTGTTTATCTGCTGCTGCTAATGATGATGAAGATGATGATGAAGATGATGTTACCTTTGCTAACTGGACGCTGCCTTTCAGTCGAGTCGCTGCTTTTTCAAACTCTGGAGACAATTTCTTACAATGACCACACCTGAAGGGAGGGAGGAAGAGAAGGAGGGAGGGAGAGAAGGAGAGAGAGAAGGAGGGAGGGAGGGAGGGAGAGAAGGAGTGAGTGAGAGAAGGAGGGAGGGAGAGAAGGAGGGAGGGAGGGAGAGAAGGAGGGAGGGAGGAAGAGAAGGAGGGAGGGAGAGAAGGAGGGAGGGAGGGAGGAAGAGAAGGAGGGAGGGAGAGAAGGAGGGAGGGAGGGAGAGAAGGAGGGAGGAAGAGAAGGAGGGAGGGAGGGAGAGAAGAAGGGAGGGAGAGAAGGAGGGAGAGAGAGCAGGAGGGAGGGAGGAAGAGAAGGAGGGAGGGAGAGAAGGAGGGAGGGAGAGAGGGAGAGAAGGAGGGAGAGAGAGAAGGAGGGAGGGAGAGAAGGAGGGAGAGAGAGAAGGAGGGAGGGAGGAAGAGAAGGAGGGAGGGAGACAAGGAGAGAAGGAGGGAGGGAGAGAGGGAGAGAAGGAGGGAGGGAGAGAAGGAGGGAGGGAGAGAAGGAGGGAGGAAGAGAAGGAGGGAGGGAGGGAGAGAAGGAGGGAGGGAGGAAGAGAAGGAGGGAGGGAGAGAAGGAGGGAGGGAGAGAAGGAGGGAGGAAGAGAAGGAGGGAGGGAGGGAGAGAAGAAGGGAGGGAGAGAAGGAGGGAGAGAGAGCAGGAGGGAGGGAGGAAGAGAAGGAGGGAGGGAGGGAGAGAAGGAGAGAAGGAGGGAGGGAGAGAGGGAGAGAAGGAGGGAGAGAGAGAAGGAGGGAGGGAGAGAAGGAGGGAGGGAGAGAAGGAGAGAGGGAGGGAGGGAGGGAGAGAAGGAGGGAGGGAGGAAGAGAAGGAGGGAGGGAGAGAAGGAGGGAGGGAGGGAGAGAAGGAGGGAGGGAGGGAGGAAGAGAAGGAGGGAGGGAGGGAGAGAAGAAGGGAGGGAGAGAAGGAGGGAGAGAGAGCAGGAGGGAGGGAGGGAGGGAAGAAGAGAAGGAGGGAGGGAGAGAAGGAGAGAAGGAGGGAGGGAGAGAAGGAGGGAGAGAGAGAAGGAGGGAGGGAGAGAAGGAGAGAGGGAGGGAGGGAGGGGGAGAAAGAGAGAGGGAAGGAGGGAGGGAGAGAAGGAGAGAGGGAGGGAGGGAGAGAAGGAGGGAGGGAGGAAGAGAAGGAGGGAGGGAGAGAAGGAGGGAGGGAGAGAAGGAGAGAGAGAAGAGAAGGAGGGAGGGAGGAAGAGAAGGAGGGAGGGAGAGAAGGAGGGAGGGAGAGAAGGAAGAGAAGGAGGGAGGGAGAGAGGGAGAGAGGGAGGGAGGGAGGGAGAGAAGGAGAGATGGAGGGAGGGAGGGGGGAGAAAGAGAGAGGGAAGGAGGGAGGGAGAGAAGGAGAGAGGGAGGGAGGGAGAGAAGGAGGGAGGGAGGAAGAGAAGGAGGGAGGGAGGGAGGGAGGGAGAGAAGGAGGGAGGGAGGGAGAGAAGGAGAGAGAGAAGAGAAGGAGGGAGGGAGGAAGAGAAGGAGGGAGGGAGAGAAGGAGGGAGGGAGGGAGGGAGAGATGGAGGGAGGGAGGGGGAGAAAGAGAGAGGGAAGGAGGGAGGGAGAGAAGGAGAGAGGGAGGGAGGGAGAGAAGGAGGGAGGGAGGAAGAGAAGGAGGGAGGGAGGGAGGGAGGGAGAGAAGGAGGGAGGGAGGAAGAGAAGGAGAGAGGGAGGGAGGGAGAGAAGGAGAGAGGGAGGGAGGAAGAGAAGGAGGGAGGGAGAGAAGAAGGGAGGGAGGGAGAGAAGGAGAGAGAGAAGAGAAGGAGGGAGGGAGGAAGAGAAGGAGGGAGGGAGAGAAGGAGGGAGGGAGGGAGGGAGGGAGGGAGGGAGGGAGAGAAGGAGGGAGGGAGAGAAGGAGAGAGGGAGGGAGGGAGAGAAGGAGGGAGGGAGGAAGAGAAGGAGGGAGAGAAGGAGGGAGGGAGAAAGGGAGGAAGGGAGGGAGGGAGAGAAAGGAAGAGAAGGAGGGAGGGAGAGAAGGAGAGAGGGAGAGAAGGAGGGAGGGAGAGAAGGAGAGAAGGAGGGAAGGAGGGAGGGAGGGAGGGAGAGAAGGAGAGAGGGAGGGAGGGAGGGGGAGAAAGAGAGAGGGAAGGAGGGAGGGAGAGAAGGAGAGAGGGAGAGAAGGAGGGAGGGAGGGAGAGGAGGGAGGGAGAGGAGAGAGAGGGAGGGAGGGAGGGGGAGAAAGAGAGAGGGAGGGAGGGAGAGAAGGAGGGAGGGAGGAAGAGAAGGAGGGAGAGAAGGAGGGAGGGAGAAAGGGAGGAAGGGAGGGAGGGAGAGAAAGGAAGAGAAGGAGGGAGGGAGAGAAGGAGAGAGGGAGAGAAGGAGGGAGGGAGAGAAGGAGGGAGAGAAGGAGGGAGGGAGGGAGGGAGGAATGATGAGGAGTGATGGAAGAGGAGGAGGAACAGGTGAACAGGTGAACACAGCAGGTTTCAGTCCACCATATTCAGAACAGAAAGAAACGTTAGAAACACGGGACACTTCCGGTTAGCTGTGCTAAGCTAACAGCGATCCGTTACCATGGAGCGTAGAATTTCACCAGCATGGTCTCGTGCTCCGTTGCTAGGTAGTCGAACTCCGCATCCCCGAGCTCGAGCACGTCTCTGCGCAACGACACTGCGGCGGGAAAAGGAGACAGCAGCACCAACGTGACGGCGGGAAACAGGCGGACAGCGGCCGCCATGACGGAGCCGGAGACCTGCAGCCACCGGAGGAGACGGGGACCGTTTCAGACCGGGGAACCCGCCGCTGCACCGAGCGTCACGGTGGGCCGGGATAGAACGGTTTCCGGTGATAACCTTCACAATAAAACACTCCGCGGTAAAACCTCACGAGCATTTTCAGGTTCTGAAAGATTAAAGTACCATTTCGTTAAATTAAAATAGGTTCTATTTGGTCACGGAGTCTTTCTTCATACCAAACCATGCTGATTTAATCCAAAAGTGAAATTTTGCGCTTTAACTTTGAAGGCTAAATGATTGTATTTCCGGTGAGCACCTGTGTAATTTGACTATCGTCTCTCGCTCAGCTGTCAGATGAAAGGCGGGACGAAAAGACAAAAATACCGGAAAGCTGCTCTCTGATTGGTCCAATAGCGAGACCAAGTGACGTATTGGTATCCTGTCATTGGCCGAGAAGTCTGTCAATGAAAACACAACGCGCACCGCTTCCATTTCAATTAGGATAATCAATAATTGACGAGTAAACACTTTATTTGATCAGAAATGTAGTCTACGAAATAAAAACATTCAAAAATACGACAGATTTTATTTGATTTCACTCGTGGCTCAAACATTTTAATTCCCAGCTCCTCCTGTTCAGTAACAGACCTGTGGTGGAACTTTGATCTCTTTATAGCTCCGCCCCCTCTGTTGTAGTCCAGCTGATAATATCCTATTTGTTATTTACCTAATTTATCGCTCTTGTGTTCTTTATCTGTATATTCATAAATCCACAAAGGCACTAAAGGCAAATGTGTCAAGTTACATCTGAATGTCCAGTTTCCATCATCCATCATCATCATCATCATCATCCATCATCATCCATCATATGTCATCATCATCCATCATCATCATCCATCATCATCATCCATCATCATCCATCATATGTCATCATCATCCATCATCATCCATCATCATCATCCATCATCATCCATCATATGTCATCATCATCCATCATCATCATCCATCATATGTCATCATCATCCATCATCATCATCCATCAATCATCCATCCATCAATCAATCATCCATCCACCATCCATCATATGTCATCATCATCCATCATCATCATCCATCAATCATCCATCCATCAATCAATCATCCATCCACCATCCATCCATCATCCATCCATCCATCCATCATCCATCCATCCATCATCCACCATCCATCCATCCATCCATCCATCATCCATCCACCATCCACCATCCACCATCCATCCATCATCCATCCATCCATCATCCACCATCCATCCATCCACCTTCCATCCAACCATCCATCATCCACCAGCCATCCATCATCCACCAGCCATCCATCATTCATCCATCCTCCATCCATCCACCCTCCACATCTGGAGGTGCTGACTCGCCGCTTCACACTTGGCTGCAAACCGCCCCAGTGCATGCTGGGAGTCCGAAGAGGCCGACAGCTCTGCTCCTCTTTTCACCCGAGTGTCTGAGACATCCGGCCGCAGATCAGATGATACGACTATAAAGTGGATCATTGATCTGTGGTCTGAGGTGTTCTGGTACCAGGTACACTGATGAACCAGCTGATGCTCCAACATGTTCGTTGGGTCCAAACCGTGACCGGCACAGAAGTCCGACAACCAAACACAACTCGGGTTCAGATCAGCAGCTTGTTCCTCCCAATCACTTCCTGCCAGCTTTCTCAGTCGTTGCCCACATGACCGTTGACGTCTCCAGGAGAACTATGGAGTTGGGAGGCGGTGCCCTTTCCAGACTCCTCCCACCGACTCCTCCCACCGACTCCTCCCACCGACTCCAAGAAGGCCGGATACTCCGAACTGCTGTTTGATGACTAAACACAAACAACAATCAGTCTTCCTCCCTGCAGCCTGGAGGCGGAGCCTATCGTTCTCCGGGAGAACTCCCAACACAGCGGCGCCCAGCCGGGAAACTCCAGAAAATGAAGTCCAGCTGTTCTCCAGGAGCATGGTTCCAGAACCGGTGCTGCGTGGAGGTGAGCCCAACTATATCTAGCTGGTACCGTTCCACCTCCTGCTCTTTCCCCGCTAGGAGGAGACGTTCCACGTCCCTACAGCTGATCTATGCCGTTAAACTAAAACAAAAACAAACGTCGTCTGTAAACAACAGAAATGAAAACGGTTGAAAAGTGTAAAAACGTTTTATTGAAGTCTGTTTCCACCGTATTCAATATGAATAAACAAACATTTTATAAACAAACATTTATAAACAAACGTCAACACATGCTTCAACAGCAGAACCAAAGCGACGCGGCGCTCCAGCCCAGATGCATCATGGGAAAACCAGCAGGAGGATCATTGAGCTGCTTCACTGGTTTGGGAGGATCTTATTACATCATGTGCGACATCACTAAGGCTCCGCCCCCTCAGTGAGGTCAGAGATGATAAATTAAAATAAATAAGTAGTATTTAGATCCAGAACCTCTGAGGAACTGTTCTACTAACATTGTTCTAGAACCCCTTGGGTTCCTTCAGGGGGGTTCTGGAGTCCAGTGAGGTCCAGAACCAGGACGGATGTTCCTGTGAGCGCGCCCTGCTGGACTTCATCGTCTGTACCGGAAGTGTTCAATCCGGAGCCGCTTCCTGTCTACTGATTGGCTGCTCCGGCCAGGAACAGGAAGTGGACTTCTGGGAGGCGGAGTGGAACAGCTTCATGAGGTTCTGGAACCGGAGTCGGACCTGCAGGAAACACCGGCTCTATCTTTTAGTTCCATTGTTAATATTTAAAAAAGGAAGGAGGACTTCCTGGATACTGAGGCTCCGCCCCCTCTCACCTGTTGGACAGTCTTGTTTCTGAGCTGGTTGGACACCTGTCGGAATGTGTTCTGATTGGCTCCTCCCTGCTGACAGGCCATCAGGATAGAACGGTCCGCCTCCCTGAAACAGGAAGTCACACGGGAAGTTTCAAAATAAGGTTCCAAATGTTTCTAGAAGGTTTCATATCATTGGTGTGTGTGTGTGTGTGTGTGTGTGTGTAGAATGTGTGTGTATATATAGTGTGTGTGTGTGTGTGTGTGTGTAGTTTATCTATAGTGTATGTTTGTGTAGTGTGTGTATAGTGTGTGTGTGTGTGTAGGTGTGTCTATAGTGTGTGTGTGTATATATAGTGTGTGTGTGTAGTGTGTGTGTGTGTGTGTGTAGTGTGTGTGTGTGTGTGTGTGTGTGTGTGTGTGTGTGTGTGTGTGTGTGTGTGTGTGTCTGTGTGTGTGTGTAGTGTGTGTGTGTGTGTGTGTGTGTGTAGTGTGTGTGTGTGTGTGTAGTGTGTGTGTGTGCGTCTCTAACCGGGTCCACATGCTGATTTTCTCTCCACTGGACATCATTGAGACTTTATCATCTTCTTCTTCTTCTTCTTGGTCACTTCCTGTATCAGGGTGGACTCTCTTCCTGTTGCAGTGAGGAGTACTGGTTGCCAGGGGTGACGGGTGGAGCAGCAGGAGGTGTCGGACCTCCTGCTGCAGGTCTGGATGGTTCCTGAGCAGAGATGAGACCTGAAGGAAACAACAACAGGAGTCAGAGCTGCACCGATTGGTCGGCAGATCGATGATGTCATCTGTTTCAACGGTCAACCTGCTGAATGCAAAAGGGATCAAAGGTCATCCTCTACCTCATCCAGGTCAGCAGATGAGGGGGCGGAGCTTCCCTGCAGTACAGACACCACCTGCTGGTAGAGGGAGGAGCCTTCTCCCAGGCTCCGCCCCAGTCGCCGTAGAAACCGCCGGCTACGTTCAAACAGCTGCTGCTCCGCCAGCTGACGGAGAACAAGAAGGGTTAGCGCCACACCTGAGTGACATTATCAGGTGCCTGTGATGTCAGAGTGATGTCACCCACCAGCCCGCAGCGCCGCGCCTGCTTCTGGTTCAGGAAGGCGGCGAAGTCTCGGATCAGCTGAGGCCACGGACGCAACACGGAGCGTAGACGCTCCAACAGAACCTCCGGAACCGAGCCGGAACCATCCAACACCTGCAGCAGCTGGTCCAGGAGGCCCGGACACACCTGGACCGCCTCACACACCTGGACAACAAACAGGAAGTACATGAGGGACCTCCTCACATACACCTGCACAACAAACAGGAAGACGCATCGTGCAACGTCATACGGGGGGAGGGGCTTAAACGATGGAGTAACTTTGCCCACGTCAAAATAAGAGCTGGAGTAAAATGCTCACTCTGTGGAGGTAATCCTGAGCAAACAGCATGTCCTCCGACTCCCTCTGATCCTCTTCATCATCATCATCACCTTCGTCATCACCACCTTCATCTTCATCACCCCCTGTCTGCTGCTCCTTCAAAACACACACATCTTTATTCTACAACCACAATAAACCAGATGATTATTAATGTGATTATTAAACTGATTAATCAATCAATCAGTCACTGATTGACTGAAGGTCCAGAACTTTGATAAGACCAACAGAACCATGACGTTATTCTAGAAACATCTGCTTACATCATGTCAGTGATGTCATTGATTATGATGTCTGACCTGCAGCCGGAGGACAAACGCTCTGGATCCTGAAGACGTCCCTCCTTCTTCATTTTCTGATGCTCTCAATGGAGTCACTTCCTGTCCCCTCTCTAGCTCCGCCTCCTCCAGGCTGTCATCGTGGGCAACACTTCCTGTGGTGCTGGGAGAAGATTCAGACAGAGCAAGGAGGACGTCGCCCTCCTCCTCCTCCTCATCACTGGTCCTGATGACATCATCTCCCATCACCTGAGAGGAGGCAGAGCCTTGACGAGGAGGTGTAGCAGTGGTGTCATCATCACTGCTGGTGGCTCCTCCTCCGTACAGGATGTGTTTCCCTGCAGTAGGAGACGAAGACAACCTCCTCCTCCTCAGCCCAGCCAACATCTCACAGTGGCATCTGATTTGCTCACTGGTTGCCGTGGAGACAGTGAAGGAGGCGGTGTCGGTTCTGGTCAGGAGGAGTCGAGGAGGACTGACAGCTCCAGGACCAGGAGACGCGGAAGAGGCGGACTCGGGCAGAGGAGTGGGGAGGGGCTTGAGGACGAAGCCGATGCGTCTGAAGTCCAGGTGGTCGGGGAGGCGGGGGGGGTACCTGGTCCCGGGGGGGAAGCTGTAGGTGCTGAAGGCGGAGCGCAGGACAGCTCCACCCCATCGACAGGGGGGCGGGGCCTCAGGGGCAGAGCCAGGCAGGCTGTTGTAGTGTTTGACGGTCAGGTAGATGATGGGAAGACTCCGCTGTGTGTGTGTGTGTGTGTGTGTGTGTGTGTGTGTGTGTGTGTGTGTGTGTGTGTGTGTGTGTGTGTGGGGGGGGGGAGACCAAATAAAACCAAATATATAGATCAATAAATCTAAATAAATAAATAAATCTAAGAAGATGGTTGAAGGAAACATGCTGATTTCTGGCTCAATGTTCACTTTAAAGTTCATTTCTTCATTAAATGTCAGTATTCAGACGGAGTTGTGAGTATTTACTGCTATTTTATTGCTTTTCTATTATTCTATTATTATCTTATTTCTTCTGTATGCTGCTGTAGCGAAAAAAATTCCCCTCAGGGATTAATAAAGTAACTACCTAACCTAACCTTTCCTGTAGTTGTCAGTATTTCCTGTAGTTGTGAGTGCAGTATTTCCTGGAACATCTCCGGTGTTTAAAGGACCAATCACAGCTTGCTGTGATCCTAACGTTAATACTACTATTAATAAGCTGAGTCTCCTACCAACAGCCACAGAGGCATGAGGCTCTCCTCCCTCTCCACTGGGGGGCGCTGCTCCGCCGGGTCAACACGGCGGCAGGCGACCGGCATCGACCGGAGCAGCCGCTGGTACCTGAAGGTCTGCAGGGATACACACAGTCAGCCAGCAGCGTGTGTGTGTGTGTGTGTGTGTGTGTGTGTGTGTGTGTGTGTGTGTGTGTGTGTGTGTGTGTGTGTGTGTGTGTGTGTGAGGGGGTACCTTCACAACGTTGTCAGGGAAACCAGGTCTGCAGCACTGCAGGATTCTCCGTCGGACCTGAACCAGAGTCTTCCTCAGCAGGAACTGAGACACCAGCTTTGGTGGGTCACATGACCCCTCCATGTTCCTGAGACCGAGCACCAGCAGGCTGACACACACACACACACACACACACACACACACACACACACACACACACACACACACACACACACACACACACACACACACACACACACACACACAGGTCAGTGGTCAGACTGTGTGACAGGCGGACTGCTCCTTTAACGGTGTGTTTATGTGTACCAGTCCTCGGCTGCAGTGAAGGCGGCCGTCCTGCGGGGACAGTAGAGAGCCGGGTCCAGACTGCAGCAGGGCAGCAGCTCCGGGTGGAGGAAGACCGGCCGCGTGGAGAAGATCCAGGAGAGCTCCGCCGGCAAGACGGGGAAACTACGCACTGACCACAGAGACCCGGTCACCATGGAACCAGGTCACCATGGAAAGCGGGTCACCACGAACCCGGTCACCATGGAGACCTGGTCACCACGGACAAGGGTCACCACAGAGACCGGGTCACCATGGAGACCGGGTCACCATGGAGAGCAGGTTACCACGAACCCGGTCCCCACGGAGACCTGGCCACCACGGACACGGGTCACCACGGAGACCGGGTCACCATGGAACCAGGTCACCAGAAACCTGGACCAGGACCACCACCTGGACCTGGTACCTACTGTATCCGCGGGCGTCAGGCGGGTGGAGCTGTGGCCGGTAGCTGATGGGAGTCTGCCGCAGCTCCTCCAGCAGCTGCAGCGCCCCTTGCAGGTTGGAGGCTCTGAAGGCGCTGCAGAATCCAGGATGACCGTCGGACCGGATCAGCTCGGCCCGCTGAGCTAACACGTTCAGCTCAAACTACGCCCCCGGTCGCCGTGGCAACACAGGAAGTTACAGGTGAAAGCAAAGCAAAGCAACGCAAAGAAGGAGTGAGACCGAAGCTGCGTTGACACGTCGATCAACATGAGATTTACTGAACTTACCAGGAAGTGACGGCAGGTCTCCGCTTCACTCTGAAGGCCCGCCGGACACGTCAGCACCTGCACCTGGAGCAGCAGCTGCACATGCTGGGAGACACACCTGAGGTCACCTGACCGCTGCACAACAACAGCTGAGTCAGCAAGTCACCTCTCTGTGTCCAGGTGTGTGTGTGTCCAGATGTTTGTGTGTGTGTGTGTCCAGATGTGTGTGTGTGTGTGTGTGTGTGTTTGTGTGTCCAGATGTGTGTGTGTGTGTGTGTGTCCAGGTGTGTGTGTCCAGATGTGTGTGTGTGTCCAGATGTGTACCTGCTGTAGCTGCTGCTCCAAGTGTCTCCTCTGCTGGGTGTTCACCCTCAGTGTGTGTGGTTCTGGAGTGTGTTTGTGTGTATGTGTGTAGTTCAGTGTGTGTGGTTCTGGAGTGTGTGTGTGTCGTCTCCTGATGAAGGCCAGCTGCTGCTTCACCGTACGCAGCTCTGTGATTGGTTCATCTTCTGCCTCGTCATCAGCTGGCCCCCTAAGGGGAAACACACACTCAGCAGGACACACACACGTCTGCTGTGTTGATGTGTGTGTGTGTGTGTTATATACGTGTTGGACTGCTCCTCAGGTGTGTGTTTCTGGACGATGTGTGGTTCCTCCTCTTCCTCATGACCTTCATCATCCACTTCCTGTCCTACCAGGTCCTCTTTTAACTAACACACACACACACACACACACACACACACACACACACACACACACACACACACACACACACACACACACACACACACACACACACACACACTCCGTTACCATAGAAACAAGCATCAGAACTGAACCATGTGATGAATGAAGTGTTTTTACCGTCTCAAAGAGTTCCTCCATCAACTCATTAACCTCCTTCTCTGTTGGACAGACACACACTCTTTAAACACACGTCTGTCTGTGTGTGTGTGTGTGTGTGTGTGTTTCTTTGTGTACTGACTGGTGATGCGGACAGCCTTGTCGTCACGGTAATCCTCCAGGTCGGGCTCATCAGTGTCAGCCAGGAAGTTATACTCTGGATCATCTTCATCATCGCACTCCTCTGGTACACACAAATACACACTCAGAGATACACACACACAGATACACAGAGATATACACACACACACACACACACACACAGAAATACACAAACACTGAGATACACACAAACACTCAGAGATACACAGATTCTCTCACACACACACACACACACACACACACACACACACACACACACACACACACACACACACACACACACACACACCGTCACATGACCTGGACCATGTGACCAACACTCACCCTCGTTGTCCACATCTGAGGTCATCAGGCCTCTCAGCCAATCAGTCCACTCTCTGTCCTCGTGGGTGGAGCTAGAGTCGTACATGTCAGGTGTGATGTCGGGGGCTCGTAGCTCCGCCTCCAGCCGGCCCAGTGGGATGTCCCGGAGAGGACGTTTGGACCGGGTCCGGTACGCCATCAGACCGGCCTCGTCCTCTGACTCAGACAGAGGCTGGAGGAATCAGTAATCAATCATCAATAATCAATAAGATGATCAGTGACATCTGGTTCTTGATGCTGGCTGATATCAGTGTTATGAAACAGACTAGTTTGAAACGAGGTGTTCTAACGGCACATTAACTCGCTGGAGCTGGAACCTAAAGTTCTGAACTGGTTCTGGAGGTTCTGTACGTGAACGGACCCGGTGGCCATGTTGGTTCGATGGTTCAGTCACCTGGTAGGGCTCCATACAAACAGCAAGCTCCTCCTCCACGGCGTGAAGCTTCTCCAGGAAGCTGCTGTCAGTCACTGGTTTGGTGGGCGGAGCTTTGGGAGGAGGGGGAGGTCCCATGGAGACAGGCCCCGCCCTCAAACGTCTGGCTTGCCTCCGAGAGGTCTAAAAAGGAGTCATTGATGTTGTCATGTGACCACAGATCAACCAATCAGAACTGAGGAGGCGGGGCTACAGCTACTACAGTTTATTGATCAGCTGTTATTGCTCAGGTATTGATCAGCTCTTTGGATATTGATCAGCTGTTATTGATCGGGTATTGATCAGCTGTTATTGCTTGGGTTTTGATCAGGTTTTGATCAGGTATTGATCAGCTGTTATTGATCGGGTATTGATCAGCTGTTGTTGATCAGGTATTGATCAGCTGTTATTGATCGGGTATTGATCAGCTGTTATTGCTTGGGTTTTGATCAGGTATTGATCATCTGCTATTGATCGGTATTGATCAGCTGTTATTGATCGGGTATTGATCAGCTGTTGTTGATCAGGTATTGATCAACTGTTATTGATCGGGTATTGATCAGCTGTTGTTGATCAGGTTTTGATCAGGTGTTATTGATTAGGTATTGATCAGCTGTTATTGATCGGTATTGATCAGCTGTTATTAATCGGGTATTGATTAGCTGTTACCTGCCAGGGGCTGCAGGTGTCCTCATCCCCCCGGTTGAGTCGACTTCCTCTGGGGGACGAAGCCGTGCTCTCCATGTCGCTCTCCTGGAACGTCTGCACACACCGATCAGTAATCAATAATCAATAATCAATAATCAATAACCAGTGTTCAGATGAGTCAGAGAGCCTCACATCTTCAGCTGTCTCATCGTCGTCGTCCTCATCAGGGTGGTACTCTTCATCAGAGGAGTCTTCCTCAGCCAGAGGGATGTCCATGAACTGTGGAGCCTGAATACAACACAACTTCATCCTTTCACAATAAAAGCCTCTTTAAATCACTGAATTCAGTTAACATGGATTCAATGTTTACAATCTAAACAAATTAAATTAAAATCTTTAAACTTTATTTTTTTCCATTGTCAAATGTTTGTTGAAATATTTGAGAAACGTTTTTAAAGTGTGTCCAGATGTAAAAGTGACTCACTGTCGCCTCCAGAGCGGTATTTAACAAGTCTGTTTAAACATGAATAATACAAGATTTTGACATGTTTTTATTTATGATGTTCAGAATGTTTTAAAATGTTCGAGAGAAAAAAGTTCTTCAAACAAAATCGTCTGTGGAAGATATGAGTCATGGGTCAGACAGGTGTGGTGTTTGACCTCTGACCTTTACCTTGTTAGTGTCAGTGGATTTCTTGATGGGAGAGATGTTCCAGGCTGGAATCACCTGACAGGAAACACAACGTCAGTGTTACATCTCCTGACTTCATTATGCCTCTTTTTTAGAAAAAGCTGTGTGTTTGTGTTTCAGGTCTGCCACGCCCCTTCCTGATTGCTGAAACACCCACACCTGAGAGTCCTCAATTCATCAGTGGAGCTGCATATCAACCCCAGATCCTGTGCTACTCTTTCCTCTTCTGAATTTCTCCTGGCACGTTGCTGTTGCTGCCGCTGAGAGTTGGTACTGCCGTACCTGCGGCATCGACAACAGAACTATTGTTGTTGGTGAAGCTGCTGTTGTTGGTGAAGCTGTTGTTGTTGGTGAAGCTGTTGTTGTTGGTGAAGCTACTGTTGTTGTTGGTGAAGCTGTTGTTGTTGTTGGTGAAGCTACTGTTGTTGGTGAAGCTAATGTTGTTATCTTGTTCATTTCTGTCAAACCTTTTGCCAGTTGTTTTATCACCAGTTATGTTACTTCCTGTGTACTCCTAGGCACACTAAATAGGCCTTAACAGTCAGTCTGATGACATCATCAGGCTGTGACATCACCAGTCTGATGACATCACCAATAACAGATCACTCACCACTCCTCTCTCCACGACTTCCTTGAACTTGGACCGGGTCATTTTGGGCTCCTGCAGGAACAACGACACATTAGCGAGGAGGTAATTCAGCGAGCGATCTGATTGGATGACGGGCGGACACTCACAAACGGAGGGACGGCGTCCGTCTCGTTGATGGCAGCTTTCATCATGGCCACCACGTGCTCATTGGTGATCACTTCCTGTACAGAGGAGACAACACAGCGTCTGAGTCCCCTCTCCCCCAACCTGCTTCTGGTTCTGCTCTATGACATCACAGAGCGAAACTGGAGCAAAGGTACTGTTTACAGGGACCCAGTCCAGGTCCGTGGTCCTGCTAGTCTGCAGCCAGTCAGGACCACAATCCCTGATCAATAATCCCTGATCAATAATCCCTGGAGACGGAGGACTCACGTGCAGGATGTTGCGGACGTTCACGGTTGTCAGGTTGTGTTGTTTGGACTTGGTCTCCAGGGATTGGTCCAACCGTCTGTCAATCTCTAGCTCCACTCCCCTCTCTTCCTCCTCGCTCTCTGAGGCCCCACCCCTCTCCTTCTCCTCCTCCTCAGACAGCATCGTCTTCCTCTTCCTCACTGCCTTCCTCCTCGCGGCCTCCACCTGACTGTCATCTGAGACAGAGACACGACCGTCCAATTCAATTTAACTTTATTTATAAAGCTCCAAATCACAACGCAGCTTATTTCATTAACACATTAAAGTTCTTACATCAGAACTTTACAACATTATACAGAGAAACAACAATTCAACAATTCCCACATAAGTTAGGAGGGAAAAACTCCCTTTAACAGAAAGAAACCTCTGACAGAATCAGGCTCAGAGGTGGGCGGAGCATCTGTTAACAGAACCAGGCTCAGAGGTGGGCGGAGCATCTGTTAACAGAACCAGGCTCAGAGGTGGGCGGAGCATCTGTTAACAGAACCAGGCTCAGGGGTGGGCGGAGCATCTGTTAACAGAACCAGGCTCAGAGGTGGGCGGAGCATCTGTTAACAGAACCAGGATCAGAGGTGGGCGGAGCATCTGTTAATAGAACCAGGATCAGAGGTGGGCGGAGCATCTGTTAACAGAACCAGGATCAGAGGTGGGCGGAGCATCTGTGGTGAGGAAGGAAACATGGTCGGTCATTGTTGTGCTGTGTTGTAGAGGAGGTTGGTTTGTTATCTGATTGTCGAGGGTTTCATGGTTGTAGTTGTTTTATAAATGTCGGGTTACTTGTCGGGCAGATTAACTGCTGATGTTGGTGATCATGTCTGTGGAGGAATCAGTGCAGAAAGAGAGTCTGTTAGCTGCATGGAGGAAGATCATTAGTAGATATATTAACAGCTGTGATGAGTTATTAACAGCTGTGATGAGATATTAACAGCTGTGATGAGGTTTTTTTTCCCCCCTTTATGTAACCAGGAGTCCCATTGAGATTAAAAATCTCTTTTTCAAGGGAGAGCTGGCCAAGACAGGCAGAAACATAAGAAACACAGTTACAGATAGAAGAACACAATGACACAAATTAAAAGAAACTAAAAGTTAAGATTCAGTTACCTAACCTGGTTAATTTAAAAACATTTTTGGGAACACGCCTCTATTTCTTTCATTTTAGATTTAAAATCAGTAAGTGGTATCAGTTCTTTGAGTTTTAAGTCATTCTGCAACATATTCCATAATGAGGGTGCAGAGTACACAAAAGACCTTTTTCCCATTTCTGTTCTGGCATTTGGGACAGCGAGCATAAAGAAGTCCTGAGAACACAAGGAGTATTGTCCGGCACTTTTCTGCGTGATGAAGACACAGGTAGTTTGGGAGCAGACCAAGGATTGCCTTATAAATGAAGGTGTACCAGTGACAGAGCCTACAGGTGGCCAGAGCAGGCCATCCTACCCGAGAGTAGAACTCAGTGGTGAGTCAGAGCAATGAACCGCAATGAAGCATGGTAAGCTGTGTCCACCATATGAAGACAGTTAGCAGAGGCATGCATATCTAGAAGATCACCATAGTCCAACATGGGTAAAAAAGTAGCAGCAACTAGTCGCTTTTTTTACATTAATTGAAAAACACAGCTTATTTCAAAAATAAAAACCTAGTTTTAACCTCAACTTTTTCACCAAGTACTGCACATGTGGCTGATAAGTGAGATATTTATAAGAGTCAACAACCTCTATTTCACTTCCTTCAAGAGTGACCACCGAAGGGATATTCTCCGAGAGTTTGAAAACAACATAAGTTTTGTCTTATCTGCATTTAGAACAAGTTTCAGTTGAAAAAGGCTATTTTGAACAACATTAAAAGCATTTTGCAAGAGATCCTGCACAAGAATAGACGCACAGCAATATATCACAGTGTCATGAGCATAGAAGTGAAAGTTAGCGTCCAACACATTTTGGCCCAGATTATTTATATAAACAGTAAATACAAGTGGACCTAATACAGAGCCTTGTGGCACACCTTTGCAGACGGTTGCAATATCAGAGCATAGGCCATCATATCTGATGCACTGAGACCTATTTTCAAGATAGCTCGTGAACCAAGTGACCGCTGGCTCTGAGAGCCGAGTGGAGGAGCCTGAACACACCACGTTGACCTGGGTCAGATGCTGTAGACAGATCGATAAACAGGGACGCACAATGTTGCTTCTTGTCAAGAGCGACAGAAATGTTATTTTCCACTTTCAGTGCAGCTGTAATAGTGGTGTTTTTTTCTTAAAGCCTGACTGATAGGTTGATAAAATGACATCGGTGTATAAGAACTCCTCCAGTCGTTTGCTCACAAGAGCTTCAAGAATTTGAGCAAGTACAGATGAATTAGATATTGGCCTACAGTTATTTAAAATAGCTCGGTCACCACCTTTAAACAATGGGACAACAAAGGCAGATTTACATTTCTTTGGTCTTTCTTTATTTTTCATTGTCAGATTAAAAAGATATGCACGAGGCTCTGCAACAAAATCAGCAGCCAGTTTCAAAAAATGAGGTTCTATACAGTCAGACCTGAAGGGTTCCTGTGATCTGAGCTCTCTAGAACTTTATCAACTTCATCCACAGAAAATGGGATCAAATTAAAAGGCTTCAACGCTATGAAGTGGAACATCAGTGGAGAACCCTAACCCTCCAACAACAAGACAAACAGAGAGCAGGAGATACACACACACACACACACACAACACCCACACACACACACACACACTGTCACACACACAACACAACACACACACACACACACACACACACACACACACACACACACACACACACAACACACACACACACACACACACACACACACACACACACACACACACACACACACACACACACACACACACACACACACACACACACACACACAGTCACACACACCCCCCGCCCCCCGGACAGAGTTAGAGGCGTTCCTCATGGTTGTGTGTGTGTTGTGTGTGTGTGTGTGTGTATGTTGTGTGTGTGTGTGTTACCCATGGTGATGATGAGGCTGGAGTCGGTCGTGTCTTCCTCCACCAGCAGGTAACCTTCCTCCCCCTCCGGCCTTTGTTCCAGATGAGCCATGTTTACTGTAGTTTAACATAGTTTACTGTAGTTTAATACAGTTTAACATAGTTTACTGTAGTTTAACAGTTTAATGTATATTAACATAGTTTAACGTAGTTTAATAGTTTAACATAGTTTACTGTAGATTAACATAGTTTAACGTAGTTTAATATTGTTTAACATCGTTTACTGTAGTTTAACATCGTTTACTGTAGATTAACATAGTTTACTGTAGTTTAATATAGTTTAACATAGTTTACTGTAGTTTACCATAGTTTACTGTAGATTAACAGTTTACTGTAGTTTAATATAGTTTAACATCGTTTACTGTAGTTTACCATAGTTTACTGTAGATTAACATAGTTTACTGTAGTTTAATATAGTTTAACATAGTTTACTGTAGTTTAATATAGTTTACTGTAGATTAATATAGTTTACGGTAGTTTAACATAGTTTACAGTAGTTTAATATAGTTTACTGTAGATTAATATAGTTTAACATAGTTTAATATAGTTTACAGTAGTTTACTATAGTTTACTGTAGATTAATATAGTTTACTGTAGTTTAATATTGTTTATTGTAGATTAATATAGTTTACTGTAGATTAATATAGTTTACCATAGTTTACTGTAGTTTAATATTGTTTATTGTAGATTAACAGTTTACCATAGTTTACTGTAGTTTAACATAGTTTACTGTAGTTTAATATAGTTTACTGTAAATTAATATAGTTTGACATAGTTTACCGTAGTTTAATATAGTTTAACATAGTTTACTGTAGTTTAATATAGTTTAACATAGTTTACTGTAGTTTAATATAGTTTACTGTAGATTAACATAGTTTAACGTAGTTTAATATTGTTTAACATCGTTTACTGTAGTTTACCATAGTTTACTGTAGATTAACATAGTTTACTGTAGTTTAATATAGTTTACTGTAGATTAATATAGTTTACCATAGGTTACTGTAGTTTAATAGTTTATTGTAGATTAACATAGTTTACTGTAGTTTAACATAGTTTACTGTAGTTTAATATAGTTTACAGTAGTTTAATATAGTTTACTGTAGATTAATATAGTTTAACATAGTTTACTGTAGTTTAATATTGTTTATTGTAGATTAATATAGTTTAACCGTTTACAGTAGTTTAATATAGTTTATTGTAGATTAACAGTTTACCATAGTTTACTGTAGTTTAATATAGTTTACTGTAAATTAATATAGTTTGACATAGTTTACCGTAGTTTAATATAGTTTAACAGTTTACTGTAGTTTAATATAGTTTACTGTAGTTTAACAGTTTAATAGTTTACTGTAGTTTAATATAGTTTACTGTAGTATATTGTAGTTTAATGTAGTTTAATATAGTTCATTGTAGTTTAATATGGTTTATTGTTGTTTAATGTAGTTTAATATTGTTTATTGCAGATTAACAGTTTACTGTAGTTTAACATAGTTTACTGTAGTTTAATATTGTTTATTGTAGATTAACAGTTTACTCTACTTTAACATAGTTTACTGTAGTTTAATATTGTTTATTGTAGATTAACAGTTTACTGTACTTTAATGTAGTTTACCATAGTTTAAGGTAGTTCAACATAGTTTACTGTAGTTTAATATAGTTTACTGTAGTTTACCAGTTTAATAGTTTACTGTAGTTTAATATGGTTTACTGTAGTTTAATATTGTTTATTGTAGATTAACAGTTTACTGTACTTTAATGTAGTTTACTGTAGTTTAACATAGTTTAAGGTAGTTCAACATAGTTTACTGTAGTTTAATATGGTTTACTGCAGTTTAACAGTTTAATGTAGTTTAATATGGTTTACTGTAGTTTAATATGGTTTACTGTAGTTTAATGTAGTTTATTCCTGCTGATGTTTCTATTTGTTCTGTTGGTTTCATTTCCTCTTGTCTCGGGTTCATTTGGTATTTTCCGGTTTAAATGTTTCAACAGGATCAAAACAAATTAAAGGTTATTAAAAGGGTCACTTACTGTTTCCTCGAGCTGCTCCCTGAAGCTCCTCACTGTTGCTGTTAGCATCAAAACACGTTCAAACACCGCAGACACGTTTCTGCTGCTGTCTGTTAGCCGCTGTTAGCTAACCGTTAAACGGAGCAGCTCGCTGGCGTCAGGCTGCAGCTAGCATGCTAACACTCCTCCAGCTAACGTTGGTACGACAGCCTGCTCCTTAAGACGGAGGTAGAGTTCCTGTTCCGGTCCCGGTCTTGTCCAGCAGTCGTTGCCGACCCGGTGCCGCTCGGAATACCGTAAATTAACGTTCACTCTCCGGTGCAGCTGATATATTTACCGCCACAAAGCACAGACAGCTCGGACTCTAAAAACTACACTTCCGGTGTAGCATCTGTGACGTACCAGCCGCTGCGGGCAGACGTCACGATGTCGCGGGTCCTGGAGGTTTATCTGAGTGATTGATTACATTGATTGGTGTTTATTTATTTATTGTTATTGACCAGGTGGGGTCAAAGACCAGAACCCAGCTGTTAGAGACATATTTTGTGTTGATCACAAACTATATTAGAATTTGCTTATTTACTGAGGGAATGTAAATCTTTCTTTTGACTTATGAAATAAGATGAAATGAATATGCTAAATAATTAGTATGTATTAGTTGTGATTGACCAAATGATAATCAGCTGGTTACCAGCTGATTATCAGTTGTGATAGGGGAGAAGGGTTTTTTTTTGTTGTTCTTCACCAAACATGGAGGAAACATGAGGAAGGGGCATCGGTAGTCTTTGACCTCACGTTACAACGAGAATGTGATTAATGTGAGAATAAACTAAACACCTGAATCGGCGATTGCAGCGTTATGATTTGGAGCGGTTTAACGTGAGTTAAGATGGCAGTTTAAATGAAAAGGACACGGCCACCACACCTGCAGTAGAACCAATGAGAACTGCAGACTCAGAGCAGCAGTGCATGATGGGAGATCTCCCGGCAGCACACCTGCAGGATACTCTGGGCCACCTGATCAGCTCCAAACAAGAATTGAGGTCCTCTGAACTGCACCTCATCTGAACCGCTTTCTGGACCGTTTGTCCTCAGGAGGTCAAAGGTCAAGCACTTTAATCAACACAGGTTTATTAAAACTTTTTAATCTTTACAGTCATAAAACAGCAGCTACATTCAGGCCCAGTCCACCTCTCAGGTGTGATGACATCATCGGGGGGCGGTCCTCCAGGGTGCGGGGCTTAGGGCCTTCAGGGCTGCTGCTGGTCTCCTGAGCCCTTTCATCACCTGCCGACCCAGACCTTTGTCGGGCTAAGCAGACCCGGGACCTGCTGGGACCAGCACCGGGACCAGGACCAGAAGGGGGGTCCGCTGCTGGCCTTTTCCGGTGAAACAGGGACTCCCGCCGGCTCATGCAGGGGCTCGCAGCCAACACGGCGCTGAAGCCATAGGGCGTGGTCACCTTGGCAATGTGTGGCAGCGACATGGCCGCCCGTGTCGTCAGGTCCATGTCCGCCGGCACCGACGTCTGATCTGAGGCGACGGCAGGCAGGGCAGAGTCACAGGGAGCTCCGCCCCCTCTGTCATCATGGTCAGACAGAAGTCTGGTCCGGTCCAAAGAGTTCTGGTGAGACTGAACACATGGACTGAAGGACGGGATGATGAAGGACGGGACCCAGTCTGGAGTCAGAACTAGAACCTGAAGAAACATCTGGAACACACACACACACACCCTTTTCCAATGTTACTTTGTGTGTGTGTGTTTGTTTGTTTGTTTGTTTTACCTGTCCAGGTGTTCAGCAGATCTTCAGATATTAAAACTTCCAGCTGGTCTGAAACACTCTGGATCCTGGTTTATATCAGCAGGTGGATCCAATCACACTGATCAGGACCAGGCCACACCTCCAGACCAGCATACACTTCCAAGTAAGTCAGCAGGTGGACCTGATAAACAGCTGTTGTTGTCGTTTACAATAACCTAGTTCTGACCTCCCACCAGACTCTATTCACATTTTTTATGTTTTTAACCCCTCTCCTCCCCCAGTAATGAGACACAGAGCAGCAGTTTTTATACGAAGACTTTTTTTACTGCAGTGGGACAAACAGGAAACAGCTGCTAAAACGGCAGGAAGTGAGGCTCCTTCACAATAAGAGTCCAACACCCCCTCCATCATCTCCATCATGTCCGCTGTTAAAATCTGTTTTCTTCGACAGATCTCTCCTCCCAGTGCATCATGAGCGGTAAGCCACACGGTGACCTTTGACCCATCGGTCAGTCTTTGTCTCCATGGAAACAGTATCAGTCTCATCACGTGAAAGTCAGTTCACCACGTGGGTGTGAAGTCCGCAGCGTCTCGGAGCCCCGCCCCCCCACAGCGGTCAGTGCAAGTCATTGGTAGGAGGCGGGGCCTCTTCCAGTGGTCGGAGCGGCTGGTTGGCTGGCGGTCTCTGGCAGCAGGCGTGTGATTGGTCAGAGTATCCATCAGTCACTGTCGGAGCCGACGGCTGACGAGCCTTTCCTCTTCCTCTTCGGAGCCTTCGGCTTCGAGTCCTCCTCCTCCTGTAACACACAGACCGGATCAGACCAGAACCAGGGACCTGAGCCGGGTCAGACCAGAACCAGGGACCTAAGCCGGGTCAGACCAGAACCAGAGACCTGATCAGACCAGAACCAGAGACCTGAGCCGGGTCAGACCAGAACCAGAGACATAAGTGGGGTTTTAGTCCACCACACAACCAGAGAACTGGTTCTGGGTCCACAGTAAAGCCTGAGATCAGAACTGGTTCCGTCTGAGGTGGTTTGGGTCAGACCTGGATGGAGGTCTGGCTCTGGTCTGGGTCAGGACCAGGTCAGGGTCAGGACCGGGTCTGGACTGGATCGTGGCGGTACGTACCGAGGCGCTGCTGGAGGCGCTCTCCTCCTCATTGTTGGTGGGCGGAGCTACTCCCTTCCTGGAGCGCGGCGAAGAGGCGGGAGCTTTACGGCGAGACTTGGGAGGTTTAGACTGAGAGTCCTCGTACTCCTCCGCCAGAGAGAAAAGGTCACTGAACCTGCAGGAAGTGATGTCATCAACTGGGGGTGGCGGGTGTATATATATATATATAGTGTGTGTGTGTGTGTGTGTGTCTGTGTGTGTGTGTGTGTGTGTACCTCATCTTGTGAGCTTCATCACAGCTCGCCTGAACGTGCTGAAGAGCCTGAAGGATCGGAGTCTGAGTGAAGACTGACAGAGACACATCAATATATTATTAATACATTAAAACATCAATATATTAAGAATACATTCATACATCAATATATTAATAATACATCAATATATTAATAATACATGAACACATCAATACATTAATAATACATTAATACATCAATATAATAGTAATACAGTGAACCCTGGTTTTTCGCGGGGGTTACGTTCCAAATAGAAACCGTGATAGGCGAAATCCGTGAAGTAGGAACCTTTATTTTACAATTGAAATTGATAGAACTGGACATTAAATATATCTACGTTACATATAGTCGTAATGTGATTTCAATGCACGATGCAAATCCGTGAAGCAGCGAGACCGTGAAAGGTGAACGGCGTTATAGCGAGGGTTCATTGTACATCAATATAATAGTAATACATCAATATATTATTAATACATTAATATAACAGTCATATATCAATATATGAATAGTAGATTAATACATCAATATATTATTAATACATCAATATATTAATAATACAGTCATATATCAATATATGAATAGTAGATTAATACATCAATATATTATTAATACATCAATATATTAATAATACAGTCATATATCAATATATGAATAGTAGATTAATACATCAATATATTATTAATACATCAATATATTAATAATACATTAATATATTATTAATACATCAATATAATAGTAATACATCAATATATTATTAATACGTTCATATATCAATATATTATTAATACATTCATATATCAATATATTAATAATACATGAATACATCAATATATTACTAATACATTAATATAATATTAATACATTAATACATCAATATATTATTAATACATTAATATATTAATAATACCGTCATATATCAATATATGAATAGTAGATTAATACATCAATATATTATTAATACATCAATATATTAATAATACATTAATATATTATTAATACATCAATATAATAGTAATACATCAATATATTATTAATACGTTCATATATCAATATATTATTAATACATTCATATATCAATATATTAATAATACATGAATACATCAATATATTACTAATACATTAATATAATATTAATACATTAATACATCAATATATTATTAATACATTAATATATTAATAATACCGTCATATATCAATATATGAATAGTAGATTAATACATCAATATATTATTAATACATCAATATATTAATAATACATTAATATATTATTAATACATCAATATAATAGTAATACATCAATATATTATTAATACGTTCATATATCAATATATTATTAATACATTCATATATCAATATATTAATAATACATTAATACATCAATATATTATTAATACATCAATATATTACTAATACATTAATATAATATTAATACATTAATACATCAATATATTAATACATCAATATATTAATAATACATTCATGTATCAATATATTAATAATATTTTTTTGACCAGTTGTCATTTTCTGTAAATAAATGCTCTAAATGACAGAAATGTTGTCAGTAGTTTATAGAATAAAACAAAAAATTATTTTACTCACACACCAATAAATAGTAAAACCAGAGAAACTGATCACTTTAACGTGGTTTATACAGAGCTGTTTATATGTGTGTATAGTGTGTGTATAGTGTGTTTATAGTGTGTGTATAGTGTGTGTAGTGTGTGTATAGTGTCTATATAGTGTGTAGTGTGTGTATATTGTGTTTAGTGTGTGTATATTGTGTGTGTATAGTGTGTGTATAGTGTGTTTATAGTGTGTATAGTGTGTGTATAGTGTGTTTATAGTGTGTATAGTGTGTGTATAGTGTGTTTATAGTGTGTGTATAGTGTGTTTATAGTGTGTGTATAGTGTGTATAGTGTGTTTGTAGTGTGTGTATAGTGTGTTTATAGTGTGTATAGTGTGTGTATAATGTGTTTATAGTGTGTGTATAGTGTGTTTATAGTGTGTATAGTGTTTATATAGTGTGTATAGTGTGTTTATAGTGTGTGTATAATGTGTTTATAGTGTGTGTGTATAATGTGTTTATAGTGTGTATAGTGTGTGTATAATGTGTTTATAGTGTGTGTATAATGTGTTTATAGTGTGTATAGTGTGTGTATAATGTGTTTATAGTGTGTATAGAGTGTGTTTATAGTGTGTGTATAGTGTGTGTATAGTGTGTATAGTGTTTGTATAGTGTGTTTATAGTGTTTATAGTGTGTGTACAGTGTGTGTATATTGTGTTTAGTGTGTGTATATTGTGTGTGTATAGTGTGTGTGTGGTGTGTGTAGTGTGTGCAGTGTGTAGTGTGGTGTGTGTGTAGTGCGTGTAGTGTGTGTGTAGTGCGTGTAGTAGTGTGTGGTGTGTGTAGTGTGTAGTGTGGTGTGTGTGTAGTGTGTGTGTGTGTGTGTGTGTAGTGTGTGGTGTGTGGTGTGGTGTGTGTGTAGTGTGTGTGGTGTGTAGTGTGTTGTGTAGTGTAGTGTGTGTAGTGTGTGTGTAGTGCGTGTAGTAGTGTGTAGTGTGTGGTGTAGTGTGTGTAGTGTGTAATGTGGTGTGTGTAGTGTGTAATGTGGTGTGTGTAGTGTAGTGTAGTGTGTAGTGTTGTAGTGTGTAGTGTGTAGTGTAGTGTAGTGTGTAGTGTAGTGTGTAGTGTAGTGTGTAGTGTAGTGTGTAGTGTGTGTACTAACAGTTGTTCTTGGTGTTTATCAGACTCAGTCTCAGGTTGTCCAGATGTTCCAGAATCTGTTCCAGAGTCAGCTGAGCCAGTTTACTGCTGGAGCTCCGGAGACTGAGGAGACAAGGGCACACAGAGACAAGGGGACACGGAGACAAGGGCACACGGAGACATGGAGACACAGAGACAAGGAAACATATTAACTCCCACGTGTTGCACAGGAAACTGCCCCCCGTGTCTCTGAATACAACCCAATGTAGGACAGTCCTCTACTTTCCCCCCCCACCTCTGTCTCTTGCGGGGCTGGTTGTTGTTCTTGATCAGCTGGGCCTTGATGTGTTCTCCCAGCGTGTCGTCATGTTTGGACGTCCAGTGTCTCAGGATGCTGGTGGTGAACTGGTCCTCAGGGTGGCAGGGACGACTCAGCACCATCTTCACCATCTCCTCGCTGGGCCTGGACACGGGGACAGACATCAGGGGGGACACAGAGACACACGTTAGTAGGACACAAGAACCTGCAACATGCAGCATATGAGGACGTGTCAGGTCGTGAGAGGACATGAGGACGTGTGAGGACATATGAAGACGTGAGAGGAAGTGTGAGGACGTATGAGGACATGAGAACGTGAGAGGACATGAAGACGTACTTCTCTCTGCGGAGCTGCAGCAGCAGACAGGATAAAGCCTCCGGATGTTCTGGAAGACAGAGACACGGTGAGGACAAATGAAAGACATCCTTCAGTAACTCCTGTCTTCTCTGAGGTGCTGCAGGATGATGGTCTCCCTGTTTGTCTCTGTCACCCGTCCCCCTGTCCCACCGTGCCTCCTCACCCTTGTACTTGAGGTGCTGCAGGATGGGGATGATGGTCTCCAGCGGGATGCTGTGAGCGAGGAACAGCTGCCAGGTGCTGTACTGCTCGAAGGTCTCCCAGTCCAGGGACTGAACTGTGGACAGGAAGAGACGAGGACATGAGGACATGAGGACACGAGGACAGACAGCGGTCACACTGTCAATGTGAGTGTCTCACTGAGGATGTTGAGGACGGAGTCCTTCCGGAACATCACCAGGTTCCCCATCATCACGTGACACATCAGCTCCTGTAGCTGGAGATGGGTACAGGAGACATCCTGGTTAGTGCTTGGGGGAGAGACACTGGGAGGGGGACCGGAGAGGGGGGGCGGGGGGGGGCAGTTAGATAGTTTGTTACCTGCGTGGAGTCGATGACGGCCACGATCATGTTGAGCAGCTCGCCGCTACGCAGAGTCTCATCTGGAAACTGGAGACAACAGAGACACGTCAGAGACAGAGACACGTCAGAGACACGTCAGAGTTAGAGACACGTCAGAGACAGACACGTCAGAGTTAGAGACACGTCAGAGACAGACACGTCAGAGACAGAGACACGTCAGCCGTACCTCGGAGTAGATGGAGGGCGTGAGGTAACAGAGCAGACGGACGTCGTCCTCCTGACAGGCCTTCATGTCCATCATCAGACATGTGTGAAGGTCTCCGAGAGCCGTCGCCTGAGCAAACGACTCGTAGAGCATCATCTTACCGTTGGCTGCTTTACTGTGGACACGGGGACGGACAGATAGACAGACATGTTAATGCATCATCACATGTTCAGCGGGGTGTCCCCTCCCCTCTGACATCATGTGTGCCTTCAAGCCTCACCTGGCCTTCAGGTAGTACAGCAGGTGGTACCCGATCTTGGGCTGCTTCTGGTAAAGTTCTGCCAACATGTCCAACAGAACCGAGAAGCCGCTGTTGTCCTCCTGCATGGTGACCAGGTTCCTGAACACCAGACACACCGGCTTACACACCGAGTCCTCCAGGGACCTGAGGACAGACAGGGGACAGACATCAGAGGGACAGACATGACATCAGTGATGTCATCAACCATCAATAATGTCATCATTGGGAATGTTATGAAGCCTCCAGTTCCAGAAACCTGACGATACTACGTCCCGCCCACCGATAGCTGTCACCTGACTGCACCACAGGCCTGTCAATCAAACAGACACGCCCCCAAAAACAGGTCTTCTAGAATCTTCTTTTCTAATGAATGAGGGATTATTTTCAGATGGACCTCCAGAAAACTAAGAAGAAGGAGTGACTTTAGCTAACAACACCGAGATAACTGATGGACACATTTTATTCACTTTGGATTTGATGAGAGAAGTTGAATGGGAGTCTATGGAGCCGGAGGCTTTTTGGAGCCGACCTCTAGTGGCACTCGCTGGTATTGCAGCTGAAGACACTTCTGGATCAGAACCATTTTACAGACCTGAAGCTACGAACTCTTTTAGAAACAGTCTGTGGGTGAGTCACAGACAGACAGACAGACAGGTGTTCTTACTCCTCGGTGATCTCCTCTGGTAGAACGTCTCCTCTGAAATGATCTTTGAACAGTTCAGACAGACATGAAGCTAAACCGGACATCTGCTCCGTGTCAAAGTCCTCCTGAGGACACCAGAGACATTAAAACATCAGAACATTAGAACATTAGAGCATCAGAACATTAGAACATCAGAACATTAGAATATCAGAACATTAGAGCATTAGAACACCAGAGACATCAGAACATTAGAACACCAGAGACATCAGAACATTAGCATATCAGAACATTAGAGCATTAGAACACCAGAGACATCAGAACATCAGAACATTAGAACACCAGAGACATCAGAACATTAGAGACATCAGAGACATCGGAACATTAGAACACCAGAGACATCAGAACATTAGAGACATCAGAGACATCGGAACATCAGAACACCAGAGACATCAGAACATCAGAACACCAGAGACATCAGAACATTAGAACATTACAGACATTAGGACATCAGAACATTAGAACATCAGAACATTACAGACCTCCAGGATCAGGTCCACGATCTCCTGCATCACCTCACACTGGGTCTCTGGGTCACTGAGGAGGACAGGAAAAACATGTCAGTGACCTTTGACCTCAAACTGGGTCTCTGAGGAGCACAGGACAGTGTTCAGGTTCACTGGGATTGGACAGATGTTGCGGGGTCGTGATCAGAGTGGACATGTGCTGTGGGCGTGGTCAGAGTGTGTCAGAGGAGGTCACCTGGTCTTCTGAAGCTGCTGCACCTTCTCTTTCATGGGGTCGTCTAATTGGTCCAGCCAGGGTGTGATGTCAGCAGGCTCCTCCATTATAGCCTCTTTGATTGGATGGAACCGGAACTCCCTCTTCTTTCCTGCACAGTGATTGGTCAACAGGCGATGTGATGTTTTATCAATGAACAGGTAAATAAGGTTCAAACTGGTTTTAACTGGTTCAAACTAAACTGATCAAACTGGTTTAAACATATCAAACTGGTTTAAGCAGATCAAACTGGTTTAAACATATCAAACTGATTCAAACAGATCAAACTGATTTATACTGATCAAACTGGTTTAAGCAGATCAAACTGATATATACTGATCAAACTGGTTTAAACATATCAAACTGGTTCAAACAGATCAAACTGATTTATACTGATCAAACTGGTTTAAACAGATCAAACTGGTTTCAACTGGTCTGGACTAGTTTAACTGTTTGTCTCTTGTTGTCACCTTTGTTGTTGATTTCCTCTTCGTCGTCGCTGAAGGCAGCTTCTGTGTTGTCATAGCAACCGTCCTCCTTGTCCTCCACGTGGTTGTCCATCTCCATGGAAACAGACTCCTCCATCTTCACTGCAGGACATGAAGATATTTCAGTTTGTTTCTACTGAAACATATGATGAAGTCTGAACGCCCCCGCGTGTTACTTCGCATGTTATTACTTGTGTTACTACGCGTGTTACTACTTGTGTTACTACGCATGCTACTGCGCGTACTACAACTCATGTTACTGCATGTTACTACCTGCGTGTTACTACATTCGTGTTACTACGCGTGCTATTACGCGTGTTATTACTTGTGTTACTACACGTGTTACTACTTGTGTTACTACGCATGCTAATACGTGCTACAACGCGTGTCACTACGTTACTACCTGCGTGTTCCTACATGCGTGTTACTACGCGTGCTATTATGTGTTATTACTTGTGTTACTACGCGTGTTATTACTTGTGTTACTACGCGTTATTACTTGTTATTACTGGTGTTACTACGCATTATTACTTGCGTTACCACTTGTGTTACTATGCATGCTACTACGCGTGCTACAATGCGTGTTACTACATGTTACTACCTTCGTGTTACTACCTTCGTGTTACTACGCGTGCTATTACACATGCTATTACGTGTGTTACTACGCGTGTTGTTACGTGTGTTACTACACATGTTACTACTTGTGTTACTATGCATGCTACGACGCGTGTTACTACATGTTACTGCATTCGTGTTACTACGCGTGTTAGTACGCGTGTTACTACGCATGTTGTTACTTGTGTTACTACGCATGTTATTACATGTGTTACTACATGTGCTATTACGTGTTATTACTTGTGTTACTATGCGTGTTGTTACTTGTGTTACTACGCATGTTATTACATGTGTTACTACATGTGCTATTACGTGTTATTACTTGTGTTACTATGCGTGTTATTACTTGTGTTACTATGCGTGTTGTTACTTGTGTTACTACGCGTTATATTTGTGTTACTACGCATGTTATTACTTGTGTTACTACGCGTGTTATTACTTGCGTTATTACTTGTGTTACTACATGCGTGTTACTACGCGTGCTATTACGTGTTACTGCGCGTGTTGTTACTTGTGTTACGACACGTTATTACTTGTTATTACTTGTGTTACTACGCATGTTATTACATGTGTCACTACGCGTGCTACAACGCATTACTACGTGTTACTACCTGCGTGTTCCTACATGCATGTTACTACGTGTGCTATTACGTGTTAATACTTGTGTTACTACACGTTATTACTTGTTATTACTGGTGTTACTACGCATGTTATTACATGTGTTACTACACATGTTATTACTTGTGTTACTACGTGTATTACTACGCGTGCTACTACGCGTGTTGTTACTTGTTACTACGCATGTTATTACACTTGCTATTACGCGTGTTGTTACTTGTTACTACGCATGTTATTACATGTGTTACTACGCATGTTGTTACTTGTGTTACTACGCGTGCTATTACGTGTTATTACTTGTGTTACTACGCATGTTATTACATGTGTTACTACACATGTTATTACTTGTGTTACTACGCGTGTTACTACTTGTGTTACTACGCATGCTACTACGCGTGTTACTACGCGTTAGTACGCGTGTTACTACGCGTGTTACTACGCATGTTGTTACTTGTGTTACTACACATGTTATTACATGTTACTACGCGTGCTATTACGTGTTATTACTTGTGTTACTACGCGTGTTATTACTTGTGTTACTACACTTGTTATTACTTGTGTTACTACGCGTGTTATTAATTGTATTACTACACGTTATTACTTGTTATTACTTGTGTTACTACGCGTGTTGTTACTTGTGTTACTACGAGTGTTATTACTTGTGTTACTACGCGTGTTATTTCTTGCGTTATTACTTGTGTTACTACATGCGTGTTACTACATGCTGTTCCTACGCATGTTATTACTTGTGTTACATGCGTGTTACTACATGCGTGTTACTACATGCACGTGACTACATGCGTGCTACTATGCGTGCTACTTCGTGTGTTATTACTTGTTTTACTACGCATGTTATTACTTGTGTTACTACATGCGTGTTACTACATGAACGTGACTACATGCGTGTTACTACGCGTGCTATTACGCGTGTTATTACTTGTGTTACTAAGCATGTTATTACTTGTTTTACTACGCGTGTTACTACATGCATTACTACGCCTGCTACTATGCGTGTTACTACGCGTTATTACTTGTGTTACTACACGTGTTATTACTTGTGTTACTACACGTTATTACTTATGACACATTATTACTTGTGTTATTACTTGTTACTACATGCGTGTTACAACATGAGTGTTACTACACGTTATTACTTGTGTTACTATGCATGTTACTACTTGTGTTACCACGCATGCTACTACACGTCCTACGTGTTACTACATGTTACTACCTGCATGTTACTACGCGTGCTACTATGCGTGTTATTACTTGTGTTACTATGCGTTATTACTTGCGTTATTACTTGCGTTATTACTTGTGTTATTACTTGTTCGTACATGCGTGTTGCAACATGAGTGTTACTACATGCGTGTTACTACGCATTACCACATGCGTGTCACTACGCATTACCACATGCGTGTGACTACATGCGTGTTACCACATGCGCGTGACTACATGTGTTACTACATGCGTGTTATTACTTGTGTTACTACGTGTGTTACTACATGCATGTTACTACGCGTGTTCCTACGCGTGTTAACTTGTGTTATTACTTCTGTTACTACATGCGCGTGACTACATGTGTGTTACTACATGTGTTACCTTCAGTGGGGGGGGAGGGAGGGCTGCAGAACTCGGGGAATCTCTCTCTGAGCATCGATCGAAGCTCTCGGTCCAACTTTGGATTATCAAACAACGGAGCGAGGTGACTGGAGACAGATCAATAACCAATAATCATGATCACCACTGACAGGGATCAATCAATCAATCAATCAATCAATCAGTGATTCTTACGCCAGCACTCTCTTCTCCATGATGAAGGTCAGTGAGTTGAAGACGCCCTGACGGACCTGAGACTCCAACGGAGGGAAGAAGTGAGGGATGATCTGAGGAGGTGAGGAGACAGAGGAGGAGGTGAGAGAGAGGAGACGACGGGGGAGGAGGGTAGGAGACAAAGGAGGAGGAGGTGATGAGGGAGGAGACAATGGGGGAGCAGGGAGGAGGTGAGAGAGAGGAGACGACGGGGGAGGAGGTAAGGAGGGAGGGGACAAGAAGTGAGAATGTGAGGAGGCAAGGGGGGAGGACGGATGAGGCGAGGGAGCAGGTGAAGAAGAGTTAAAGAGATGATGTTGCTCAGTAACAGTTTCAGTGTGTATTGTGCGTGATGTGTATTGTGTTGTGTATTGTGTGTTATGTGCGTGTATTGTGTGTTGTGTATTTTGTGTGTTGTGTATATTGTGTGTTGTGTGTATTGTGTTACCCTGCACATGAAGTCCAGCAGTGTGGCGGTGATGGCAGGATGAGGTTTCATGGAGTGATGCATCACCAGGATGGCTGGTTCTGGAACACAATACACTTCATCTGTCTGATCTGTGATGTCAGAGTAATGTCACAGGTCTGTGATGTCAGAGTGATGTCACACGTGGCCTTCTTGGTTAACATGATATTAGATCTGATGAATGACGGCGTTGTGTGTCTGGTCCTCAGTCTGTCAGAGTTCAGGTGAGTCAGGTGTGTGTGTGTGTGTGTGTGTGTGTGTGTGAGAGAGAGAGAGAGAGAGAGTGTGTGTGTGTGTGTGTGTGTGTGTGTGTGTGTGTTACCTATGTTCATGATGCTGTCTTTCTCTGGGTTGAAGAACAGCCAATCATAGAAGAGCGCCAGCTTGGCGTTGGAGGCCGCCACGTTGGACTGCAGACACACATCATTCAGACTGACTGACCGTAACCCTCGACAACCTTTGGACTGAGTGTGTGGCCCCGCCCCCTTACCGTGCAGGTGGTGAGCAGCCAGCCAATGATAGCCCAACGTGGCAGGATGTCAGAACTCAGCACCTCGTTGGACGGATGGACCACCCCGCAAATGTAGCGAATCAGATCGCAGCGCAGTGATTGGCTCTCTGCTGTGGACAGGTACTGTCTCTGGAACCAGTCCTGGTACCGCTTCTGCTGCCCGAAGCGCACCTGAGCACAGGTGAAGACACAGACAGGCAAGAGGTGAGGACACAGACAGGTGAAGACACAGACAGGTGAAAACAGACAGGTGAGGACAGACGGGTGTTACCCTGGAGGTCATGAACAGCAGCTTGGTCTCCATGTCCGGTGTGAGTCGACAGGCCAGAAACTTCCTGGAGGTCCGAGCTGTCAGCAGCTGGAGAACACCTGGAACACGGCAATAACACGCAACTTCAAACACGTCACCGTGTTTGTATGAAGTAAACATGATGATCGATACAGGTGAGCAGAGGATTGTGGGAGCTGTAGTTTACCGCGGAGCAAAGGATTGTGGGAGCTGTAGTTTACCGCGGAGCAGAGGATTGTGGGAGCTGTACCGCGGAGCAAAGGATTGTGGGAGCTGTAGTTTACCGCGGAGCAGAGGATTGTGGGAGCTGTAGTTTACCGCGGAGCAGAGGATTGTGGGAGCTGTAGTTTACCGCGGAGCAGAGGATTGTGGGAGCTGTAGTTTACCGCGGAGCAAAGGATTGTGGGAGCTGTAGTTTACCGCGGAGCAGATGATTGTGGGAGCTGTAGTTTACCGCGGAGCAAAGGATTGTGGGAGCTGTAGTTTACCGCGGAGCAGAGGATTGTGGGAGCTGTAGTTTACCGCGGAGCAGAGGATTGTGGGAGCTGTAGTTTACCGCGGAGCAGAGGATTGTGGGAGCTGTAGTTTACCGCGGAGCAGAGGATTGTGGGAGCTGTAGTTTACCGCGGAGCAGATGATTGTGGGAGCTGTAGTTTACCGCGGAGCAGAGGATTGTGGGAGCTGTAGTTTACCGGTGAACTGCGGGCTGAGAACCTGCGGGCTGTGCAGCAGGTCTCTCCACACCAGCTCCATCTCGGGGATCCGAGCGACGTTCTGCAGCAGACGAACCAGATCTCTGCCGATGATCAGACACTCCATGAACTGCACACACAGAGAGACGGGGTTATGAGCATAACCACCACCACCAGCTGGAGACACCCCCCGCCCTCCTCCTCCTCCTCCTCCTCCTCCTCCCCACCTTCTCCCTCAGCATGCTGATGCAGTAGTCGACCTCCTTCTGGCGCAGAGTCAGCAGGTTTGGAGCTCCGTGGTCGACGATCAGGCGCAGGAAGGTGTAGACGGACATCGCTATGAGCATCCCACTCTTCAGCACCCACTCCCTGGAGACAGTCCTTCACAATAAAATACTCAGCTCCTTCACAGTAAGAGCACACTCTGAATCGGATGAGAGGGAACTCTTACTGTGAAGGAGCATCCACAGAAACTGATGCTGTTCTGTTACCTTATATTAAAGGTCTATTTGAACATCCCAGGTGTTTCCATGGAGACAACACCTAAGCTCCTCCCCCACCGTCTGACACAACAACACGTTTAAACAAAGAGACGTACTTCTGATCTAGCAGGATGTCCAGGACGCTCTCAGCCAGCCACAGGTTCTTAGTGGAGATGTCTCCTCCTGTGTGCGCGCGCACACACACACGCACGCACGCACGCACGCACGCACGCACACACACACACACACACACACACACACACACACACACACACACACACACACACACACACACACACACACACACACACACAGCGAGTGAGGTGACAGTGGGTGGAGCTGCAGGGTGTGTGATCATGTGACCGGGGGGACTCTGACCTGCGACCTGTTTCAGCAGCGTCATGATGACGCCGTCCGCTCCGACCACGCTGCTCTTCACCAGCTCTCTGACCAGCCACACCAGCTGTAACCACGGCAACACCGCATCATTATCACTCTGCCACACACACAGACAGGTGTCCACCTGAGTGTGTGTTTACCTGCGTTCTGGGGACGTCCTGCAGCTTGAGGAACTTCTCCATCAGAACCTGGTTGATCTTCACCAGAACCACGTTCATCCCATCTCTGTTGACCAGCGCCAGGTCCCTGTAACACTGCGTACACACACATACACACACACAGTGAGGACACTATGAGGTCAGAGGTCAGAGCAGACTGGATGGCGGTATGGGGTGGGGGTGGGGTGGTCACTCACCCTCTGGGCCTGGGCCGGCTCGGTGAGCACCAGGGTAAACAGACCCAGACACACTTCCTCGTGCTGCTGCTGACCTTTACACACCTGAGGACAGGTAGACAGGAAGTCAGCGAAATAAAAGTCTGGAACTGACGAAGTTTCTTCGCGAGACGATCCCTGGAGACAGTCTTCAGGACCAGGACCAGAGTCAGGACCTGGACCAGGACCGGACTGAGGTTCCAGGTCTGTGTTGGTGTATTTGTTTTGTTTGGTAGCAGTGTGTAGTCAGTGTGTATCCAGTGTGTATACAGTGTGTGTATATCCAGTGTGTATACAGTGTGTGTGTATACAGTGTGTGTATCCAGTGTGTATACAGTGTGTGTATATCCAGTGTGTATACAGTGTGTGTATACAGTGTGTGTATACAGTGTGTATACAGTGTGTGTATATCCAGTGTGTATACAGTGTGTGTATACAGTGTGTATACAGTGTGTGTATATCCAGTGTGTATACAGTGTGTGTATACAGTGTGTGTATACAGTGTGTGCATCCAGTGTGTGTATCCAGTGTGTGTATCCAGTGTGTGTGTCCAGTGTGTGTATACAGTGTGTGCATCCAGTGTGTGCATCCAGTGTGTGTATCCAGTGTGTGTGTCCAGTGTGTGTATACAGTGTGTGCATCCAGTGTGTGCATCCAGTGTGTGCATCCAGTGTGTGTATCCAGTGTGTATACAGTGTGTCTATCCAGTGTGTGCATCCAGTGTGTGCATCCAGTGTGTGCATCCAGTGTGTGCATCCAGTGTGTGTATCCAGTGTGTGTATCCAGTGTGTATACAGTGTGTCTATCCAGTGTGTGTATCCAGTGTGTGCATCCAGTGTGTGTATCCAGTGTGTGTATCCAGTGTGTATAGTGTGTCTATCCAGTGTGTGCATCCAGTGTGTGCATCCAGTGTGTGTATCCAGTGTGTCTATCCAGTGTGTCTATCCAGTGTGTGCATCCAGTGTGTGTATCCAGTGTGTATACAGTGTGTCTATCCAGTGTGTGCATCCAGTTGTCTTACATTGGCAGTGAGCGCGTCGTTGGCCTCCCTCTCTGACAGCCCATTGGTCAACACCTGGACGATCCCCACACACCGCTCTAACCTCTGCACACACACACACACACACACACACACACACACACACACACACACACACACACACACACACACACACAACAACACTCAGAACCAACAGCACGCGGTGATCGATCAGCTGATCACACGTAAACACATTTAATTTGATCAAACTGTCTACTTCTGACATGTGAAACACGGCGCATGCGCTTCTGTCACTTTTCAGCCTCATCCATATGTTTACGTAGAGTTAGCATGCTAGGCTTACAGTTCAGGAGCCACAGGGCTTTGTGCCGCCTTCGCGGCGTCTTTCAGAGCCCAAACCCCGTAAACACACGCCCGGCAGCCTGTCCCTGCTCCTCCCTGCTCCTCTCGGCTCCTCTCGGCTCCTCACGGCTCGGCTCCGCGGTCTAACACTGCTAGCCTTAGCCGTGCTAACTAGCCTGCTAGCCGCCTGCACCTGATAAAATGGTTCCGTCTTTGTACCCGCTGAACCAACCCGCTCCGTCCCGGGTCATCCCGGGTTACACTTGCTCTCCGGGGCGATGACTTCGGTCAGCCTACCTCCTCTAACTCGTCTTTGGCGTCCAGCAGCGTGGACACCAGGAGCCGGCCCTGCGGCTTCGTCTTCGCCGGTGCAGGCTCCATCTGCTCCCGCCGCGCCTCGCCGGGCCCCGCGGAGCAGTGAAGGGCTGGAGCTCCCGGTGCTGCTCTGGTGTCGGTGTGGCTGTAACGGAGAGTCCTGAGCGGCGGGCAGGTTCGGGGCCGCGCGGTGAAACGCTTCGCTTAATTAATGTGTGTTTTTAATAGTTCTCCGAGGACAACAGTCGCTCTGAGTCCCACTCCGTCACACCGTCCGACCACAGTAACGTAACGGACATCCGCACCGAGCAGCGCAGGGACGGGGCGGAGACCGCTTGGCCCGCCGACCAATCACAGTACTAACACGTCTGAGTGACGTGAGTATAAACCAATGACAGACCGGAAACTCTGGAACCAATCCCCGGGCTGCTGTGGGAAGGGCAGGCTGAGGGGCACCTGCAGGGAGCCCCCTGACCCGGTTCACCAGGACATGGACCCCCAGCAGGACCAGGGACTGTACTGAACAGGTCTACACGGTTCCTGGTCGACTTCAGGAGGAAGACGAGGGCTCCACAACCGCTGAGAGTTCTGGGAAAGGAGGTGGACATGGTTGAGGAGTACAAGTACCTGGTGTCTCCATGACAACAGACTGAACTGGAAGACCAACATCAACGCTGTCTACAAGAAGGTGATGAGTCGACTCTTTTTCTTGAGGAAACTTTGATCCTTCAATGTGTGCAGCGAGATGTTGGAGATGTTCTACCATCTGTTGTGGCCAGTGAACTGTACTTCTAGTAGTCTGCTGGGGAGGAGAGGTGGTGGGGGAGCAGCATTGGAGCCGGAGACACCAACAGACTTAACAAACTGGTTAAGAAGGCCGGCTCCATCATCGGCTACAAACTGGACAGTCTGGAAAAGGTGGTGGAGAGGAGGACACTGAACAAACTATTATCCATATTGGATAATCCTGTCCACCCTCTCCACCTGCTGCAGGGACAGAGGAGGACGTTCTCCTAAAGACTCCTCCAGCTGCTGTCACAAGGACAGATACAGGAGATCATTCCTGATACAGGAGATCATTCCTGATACAGGAGATCATTCCAGATACAGGAGATCATTCCAGATACAGGAGATCATTCCTGATACAGGAGATCATTCCTGATACAGGAGATCATTCCTGATACAGGAGATCATTCCAGATACAGGAGATCATTCCAGATACAGGAGATCATTCCTGATACAGGAGATCATTCCAGATACAGGAGATCATTCCAGATACAGGAGATCATTCCAGATACAGGAGATCATTCCTGATACAGGAGATCATTCCTGATACAGGAGATCACTCCAGATACAGGAGATCATTCCAGATACAGGAGATCATTCCTGATACAGGAGATCATTCCAGATACAGGAGATCATTCCAGATACAGGAGATCATTCCTGATACAGGAGATCATTCCAGATACAGGAGATCATTCCAGATACAGGAGCTCATTCCTCATTCCTAATACAGGAGATCATTCCTGATACAGGAGATCATTCCTCATTCCAGATACAGGAGATCATTCCAGATACAGGAGATCATTCCTCATTCCTGATACAGGAGATCATTCCTGATACAGGAGATTATTCCTGTCCACTACAATAAGTCTGTACAATAACTCACCTCTGGCAAAATCCATCACACAACAATAACACCGTTGGTTGTGTTTTTCTTGTTTAAATCTTTGCACTATTGTTTAGTTAGTTTTAATTTATTCTATTTTATTTGATTCAATTTATCGTATATACTGTGTATTTTTATATTTAATAATTTACTGTTTTTTTAGTTCATTTCTTGTACCTATAATGCTGCTGTAGCGAAACAAAATTCCCTCGTGGGATTAATAAAGTAACTATCTATCCATCTACAGCTCTACATGGTTCCTGGATAGTTCCTGGTCTACATGGTTCCTGGTCGGTTCCTGGTCTATAGGTCTGCATGGTTCCTGGGTGGTTCCTGGTCTACAGGTCTACATGGATCCTGGTCTACAGGTCTAAATGGATCCTGGTCTTCATAATAACAACAAACATATCAAACTGTTTATTTACAGTTTTATTTTACAGAAACATTCATGTTTTCTTCAACAGTTTTAATGATGTCATCCAATGAGAGAGCAGGGGACGGGGTCAGTCCTCTGTCAGTCCTCCATCAGTCCTCCATCAGTCCCGTCAGGTGGAGTTGTCTCCGTCAGGTAGAGTTGTCTCCATCAGGTGGAGTTGTCTCCGTCTGTCCTCTGTCAGGTGGAGTTGTCTCCGTCAGGTGGATTTGTTCTCCGTCAGGCAGAATTGTCTCCGTCTGTCCTCTGTCAGGTGGAGTTGTCTCCGTCAGGTGGATTTGTTCTCCGTCAGGTGGAGTTGTCCTCTCCCAGCAGCCAGTACGTCCTCATGTGTCCTTTCCCCTTCACCTCCACTTCTCCTCTGAGCTGCAGCTGGAAGCAGCTGAACTCCTGCAGAACCTGACGGGTCGCCTCCGACACGTGAATCCTTAGAGCTGCAGAGAGATGACATCACACAAGACATCACACATGACATCAGGTTCAGGATGCCGGTTCAGGGTGCAAGTCTGGTTCAGGGTTCAAGTCTAATTCAGGTCCGGTTCAGGTCTGGTTCAGGGTTCAGGTCCAGTTCAGGGTCCAGGTCTTACCCTCTCCGGTGGACTCCATGCGTGACGCAGTGTTGACAGTGTCTCCAAACAAACAGTACCGGGGCATCTTCAACCCGACCACACCGGCACACACCGGACCTGAACACCACAAGTACACAGTCAGCCCCTGTTAGTAGTACCGCAGGGTTCTGGAGTACAGGTAGTACTGGTGTTGTGTAGTACCACTGTGGATGCCGATGCGGAGGCGGAGCTTCTGGTCCGGGCAGTGTCGGATCCTGAAGCTCTTGACGGCATCCAGCAGGGCCACCGACATGCGGACGACCTCGCGGCCGTGGAGGTTCCCGTTCCTGACGGGGAGGCCGGAGACCACCATGTAGGCGTCACCAATGGTCTCCACCTGAGGGGGGCAGCACACTCACCTTCAAGCAGTTCTGATCCACATCTACTGCTGCAGGGCCAAGTGTTAGCATAGCTTAGCACAGATGGGACAGCATGAGTAGTTCCAGAATGTTTACCTTGTAAACATCAAAGTTGTCGATGATGGCATCGAAGCAGGTGTAGAGGTCATTTAACAAGGTCACGACCTGCAGGTGAAAACAACAACAAAAAATCCGTTACAACAACCAATCACTGCAGAGTAAACAGTGTGTCTCTCCCGGTGATCCAATCTCGCACCAACCTCAGCACAAACTCACATTGACTCAACAGTTGGAAGAAAATGTGTTGTAGTATCGACTCCGACCACCAGATGGAAACCTGCTAGTTCAGGACACTGAACCCTGTTCTACTGACCTGTAGCTGTGTTCTGTTGTGCTCTACTGGGTTCTACTAGCTAGACAGCTTAGTTCTGTTGTGTTCTAAATAAATCCGAAGATGGTGCCGTGCTAGTGGCAGCCTGTTACAGCAGCTCCCCTGAGTGTGTTTTGTTTTAAGTTTTTTCTTTCTTTCCTCTCTCTTCGGAGTTTTTTTTTTTTTTCTTCATGTGTGTTAAGTGACGGTCAGACAATGGACCGTAACTTTTCCACTTTTCTGGTGGCTCTTCTACTTTTTTCCCTCTTCGTAACGGAGAGCCACACACAGTTGACATTGTTTACTCTCGTGATCAGCTGATCGTGCTGAGTAGCCCTCTACTGCTGCTGCCCGGAGCGAGGCCTGAAATCCCGGACGAACTTCGGAGAAGACGTCGGGGTTGCAGAGCTGGAGCTAAGCTGAAGGCGAAAAGGAGGAAATATAAACCATCGGTACCGGAGATCTTAATGGGGAACGTGAGGTCGTTAGCCAATAAGACGGACGAGCTCGGCGCGCTGGTCTTGGCCCACCTCAGGCCGCTGGTGAAATCTTCTCTGGACCATCTGCAATTTGCGTACCAGCCTCATGTGGGAGTGGACGACGCCATCATCTACCTGCTGCAACGAGCTCAGTCTCACCTGGATGGAACCGGTGACTCTGTGAGAATCACTTTCTTTGATTTCTCCAGTGCATTTAACACCATCCAACCACTGCTGCTGAGTGAGAAGCTGCGGGTGGTGGGGGGTGTTGGGTGGTGGGGGCGGGGGGTGGACACGTCCACCATCTCCTGGATCACTGACTACCTGACAGGCAGACCACAGTTTGTCCGTCTGGGCAGTGTGCTGTCTGATACGGTGGTCGGTGGTACTGGAGCTCCTCAGGGAACTGTTCTGTCTCCCTTTCTGTTCACCTTCTACACCACTGACTTCCAGTACAACTCAGAGTCAAGACATCTGCAGAAGTTCTCTGATGACTCTGCAGTGGTAGGATGTATAAGGGACGGACGGGAGGACGAGTACAGGGCAGTAGTGGAGGACTTTGTGGAGTGGGCGGGAAGGAATCACCTGCTCCTGAACGTGGCCAAGACCAGAGAGATGGTGGTCGACTTCAGGAGGAAGACGACGGCTCCACAACCGCTGAGAGTTCTGGGAGAGGAGGTGGACATGGTTGAGGAGTACAAGTACCTGGTGTCTCCATGACAACAGACTGAACTGGAAGACCAACATCAACGCTGTCTACAAGAAGGGGATGAGTCGACTCTTTTTCTTGAGGAAACTTCGATCCTTCAATGTGTGCAGCGAGATGTTGGAGATGTTCTACCATCTGTTGTGGCCAGTGAACTGTACTTCGCTGGGGTCTGCTGGTGGGGAGAGGTGGTGGGGGAGCAGCATTGGAGCCGGAGACACCAACAGACTTAACAAACTGGTTAAGAAGGCCGGCTCCATCATCGGCTACAAACTGGACAGTCTGGAAAAGGTGGTGGAGAGGAGGACACTGAACAAACTATTATCCATATTGGATAATCCTGACCACCCTCTCCACCTGCTGCAGGGACAGAGGAGGACGTTCTCCTAAAGACTCCTCCAGCTGCTGTCACAAGGACAGATACAGGAGATCATTCCTGATACAGGAGATCATTCCTGATACAGGAGATCATTCCAGATACAGGAGATCATTCCAGATACAGGAGATCATTCCAGACACAGGAGATCGTTCCAGATACAGATACGGGAGATCATTCCAGATACGGGAGATCATTCCTGATACAGGAGATTATTCCAGATACGGGAGATCATTCCTGATACGGGAGATCATTCTAGATACGGGAGATCATTCCAGATACGGGAGATCATTCCTGATACGGGAGATCATTCCTGATACTGGAGATCATTCCAGATACAGGAGATTATTCCAGATACGGGAGATCATTCCTGATACGGGAGATCATTCCTGATACGGGAGATCATTCCAGATACAGGAGATTATTCCAGATACAGGAGATCATTCTAGATACGGGAGATCATTCCAGATACAGGAGATTATTCCAGATACGGGAGATCATTCCTGATACAGGAGATCATTCCAGATACGGGAGATCATTCTAGATACGGGAGATCATTCCAGATACGGGAGATCATTCCTGATACGGGAGATCATTCCTGATACGGGAGATCATTCCTGATACGGGAGATCATTCCAGATACAGGAGATCATTCCTGATACAGGAGATCATTCCAGATACAGGAGATTATTCCAGATACAGGAGATCATTCCTGTCCACTACAATAAGACTGTACAATAACTCACCTCTGGCAAAATCCATCACACAACAATAACACTGTTGGTTGTCTGTTTTTCTTGTTTGTTTAAATATTAAAAAAAAAGCAAATAAAAAAACAACTTTGCACTATTGTTTAGTTAGTTTTAATTTAATTATTCTATTTTACTCTACTTTATTGTATATACTGTGCATTTTTATATTTAATATTTTTACTGTTATTTTATTTCTTTCCTGTATCTATAAATGTTGCTGTAGCGAAAACAATTTCCCCTTGGGGATTAATAAAGTAACTACCTATCTATCTATCATCTATCTATGGGGATTAATAAAGTATCTATCTACCTATCTATCTATCATCTATCTATCTATCTATCATCCATCTATCATCTATCTATCATCTATCTATCATCCATCCATCTATCTATTATCCATCCATCCATCCATCTATCTATTATCCATCCATCTATCTATCTATCTATCATCCATCCATCTATCTATTATCCATCCATCCATCCATCTATCTATTATCCATCCATCCATCCATCTATCTATTATCCATCCATCTATCTATTATCCATCCATCCATCCATCCATCTATTATCCATCCATCTATCTATTATCCATCCATCTATTATCCATCCATCCATCCATCTATCTATTATCCATCCATCCATCCATCCATCTATCTATTATCCATCCATCTATTATCCATCCATCCATCCATCTATCTATTATCCATCCATCCATCCATCCATCTCTCTATTATCTATCCATCCATTTATCTATTTATTTATTATCTATCTACTGGGTCCTACTGACCAGTAGCTGTGTTCTGTTGTGTTCTACTGATCAGTAGCTGTGTTCTGTTGAGTTCTACTGGGTTCTACTGGGTTCTACTGACCTGCAGCGGCGTGCTCTCTGCTGAAAGCGCGGTGAAGCCAACAATGTCGCTGAAGTAGATCGTGACGGAATCGAACGCTTCGGCCTGAACCGTCTCACCTCGTTTCAGCTGCTCTGCAACAGAACTGACACACAGACAGAACCACCACCTTACTGTAGTACTTACTGTAGTAGTACTGTCGTACTTACTGTAGTACTTACTCTGGTACTTTCTGTAGTAGTACTGTAGTACTTACTGTGGTAGTATCTGGTACAGCAGGTTCTCCGCCTTGCGTTTCTCCTCGTGGTATGCCTGAGTTCGCTCCTCCACCAGCTCCTCCAGGTTGTTGGCGTACTGCTCCATCCGAGACAGGAGGTTGTCCAGGATGTTGGACCCATAACCTCTGAGGGACCATAAGAATCATAAAAAACCATAAAGAACAGCAGAAAACCATAGTTAACCATAAAGAACCGTAGAGAACCATAAATACCCGTAGAGAACCATAAATACCCGTAGAGAACTATAAAGAACCATGAAGAACTGTAGAGAACCATAAAGAACCGTAGAGAACTGTAAAGAACCATAGTTAACCATAAAGAAACATAGAGAACCATGAAGAACTGTAGAGAACCATAAATAACCTCAGAGAACCATAAACAACCGTAGAGAACCACAAATAACCATAAAGAACTATAGAGAACCATAAAGAACCATAGAGAACCTGTGCTGCTTCCTCAGCAGAATCTTGATGGTGTTGAAGTCAGGTCTCTCACTCGGTTCTTCGTTCCAGCAGCGCTGCATCAGGACACCGAGCTCCTCGCTGTGACTGTGGCAGCAGAGGGACGGACGGAGGGGGGGGGCACCGCCCTGCACCACCGCCTGGACGATCTCTGGGAGGAGGGAGGGGGACCTCATGTTTAGGACAGGTGTGTTGGTGTGTGTGTGCTGACAGCAGTGTGTCATCCAGCTGCCACACGGGAATGCAACCAGGACAGTGATGTCATCACGTGACCCCCCTCCCCCCCACACACACACACACACACACACGGCTGTGACTTTTCAGGTGGAGACTTTTTATGTGAGGCGTCAGTTTTCTGTCGTCCCCTGATGTCCTGTAAACCCGCTGACCTTTAGGAGTGTGGGAGTGTGTGTCGAGATAGAAGACTCCTCGGAGCAGCGCCACCTCCTGGAGGATCACACTGAAGCTGTACACGTCCCCCTTCTGAGTCCCACAGGGGGGGGGGCAGTCCGTCCTCAGCAGCTCCGGAGACGTCCACAGTTTACCTGTCAGGTGATCAATAATAAAACCATAATATATTAATATCATCATATAATAGTGTGTGTCTGAGTGTGTCTCTGTGTGTGTGTGTGTGTGTGTGTGTGTGTGTGTGTGTGTCCTACGTGCGTAGCAGGCGTGCGTGTCCTCGCTGCAGCTTCCTGTCCAGAGACTCTGCAGTCCGTAGTCAGTGATCTTTAGGACGAAGCGACTGTCCACCACACAGTTGGAGGACTTAAGGTTGCCGTGGGAGACGATGACACTGTTGTGAAGGAATGCCATGCCCTGGAGACAAAGAAAGAAAGATGAAAAGCATTCTGGGTAAATCAATGAGTAGATGTCAGAGATCCCCCTCCCGCCCCCCAACAGGATGAGAGGTCGTTACCTTGACGATGTCATTGATGAGAGAGTATCTGAACATCCAGTCCAGAGTGATGCTGTCGCTCTCCATCAGGTCCTGGAAGACAGAGACACTTCTCACTGGGGACACGTCTCACTGAGGGGACACGTCTACACTGAAGGAACATTGAGGGGACACGTCTACACTGGGGACACGTCTCACTGAGGGGGCACATCTCACTGGGGACATGTCTCACTGAGGGGACACGTATACACTGAGGGGACACTGAGGGGACACATCTACACTGGGGACACGTCTCACTGAGGGGACACGTCTAGACTGTGGTGATGGTTCCTCGATGTACTGGGCCGGTTGGTCCAGAGTTCTGGTTCCGGTACCTGCAGGCTGCCTCTGGGACAGTACTCCGTGATGATGCACATGTTCGGCGAGTCGATGGAGGCGCCGATGAATCTGGTCAGGTGTTCATTCTGAACGTCACGCATCTGCAGAAACACAGACACTGCTGGTTGAAAACCAACAACAGCACCAGTAACCTACAGCAAGGCAGCTGGAGCTGAGAGGGGGAGGAGTCAGGGAGGTTGGATACCGAGGTAAATTGTTTGGTTTTTAGTTGATGTTGGCAGGTCAGTCGGTGGAAGAGATGGGAAGTAATTCTGTCAGTCGGTTAGTAAGTTAGTAAGTTGGTTGGTTGGTAGGTGGGTGAAAGGAGGTAGGTAGGTGGGTGGTAGGTGGAGGGAGGTAATGGGGGGGACAGGTCTACTCATCTCCCCAAATGGAGGTTTTCTCTTTACCCACTTCCACTTCCTACCTCACTGTCTCTTGAGTTTCATGCTGTGACAGTTACTCATCCGGTCCAATTAAACATTGTTGTCCTCTACCGTCCTCCAGGTCCTTTGGGAGATTTATTGGACGAATTAGACGTCCTCCTGTCAAACGTCCCAGAAAATGGTCCTCCACTTGTCCTTCTGGGTGACTTTAACATCCAGACTGAGAAGTCATCTGACCTTGTGCTCTTCCTGTCTTCCTTTGCTGTCTCCCTCAGTCCTTCACCTCCTCCTCACAAAGGTTGGAACCACCTGGACTATATTTCACCACAAACTGCTCCACATCTAACCTCACTGTAACTCCACTTCATGTCTCCGACCACTTCTTTATCTCTGACTCTCTCTAACTGACAACCTGACCACATCAACAGACTCTGGACCTGTCCGTCACAACATTCACTCCCTCTCTCCCTCTTCTCTCCCTCCTCCTCTCTCGCCTCCTCTCCCTCTCCTCTCTCCCTCCTCTGTTTTATCTGCCCTCCCTTCAACTGACTCTTTCTCCTTCATGCATCCTAACTCAGCCACAGACACTCTCCTTTATCATCTGTCTTCCTCTCTTGATTGTATCTGTCCTCCTCCTCCTCTCTGTCCTCCTCCTCCTCTTGTCTCTCTCCTCTTTCTCTGCAGCCAAACCAGAATTCAATCCTCATTTTCCAACCCCAAAAAGCTATTCTCCATCTTCCCCATCTTCTCCAACCTCCTTGACCCATTCTCTCCCCAACTCCTCCCTCCATCCTTCCACCAAGCCACTTTCACCCCCCCCCCCGTCTCCCAATCAAGTTGTTACCTTGGTAACCTCCACCCCCCCCAACCACCTGCCCCATTGACCCCATCCCATCTCACATTCTCCAGTCTGTTGCTCCAGACCTTCTTCCTTTTCTCTCCATCTCATCACCACTTCTCTGTCAACGGTCTGTTTCCTGAACTCTCTGAAGGAGAGTGAACCCTCTCCTGAAGAAACTCCTCCTCAACCCGTCTGAAGTAAACAACTACAGACCGTCTCTCTTCTTTCCTTTCTTTCTAAATCTCTGGAGCGAGCTATCTTTAACCAACTCTCCTCCTATCTCCACCATAATAACCTTCTTGACCACCAGTCTGGTTTCAACAGACCACTCAACAGAGACGGTCCTCCTTCTGTCTCTGAGCAGCTTCACACTGCTAGAGCAGCCTCTCTGTCCTCTGTCCTGATCCTTCTAGACCTTCTGCTGCATTTGACACAGTGAACCACCAGATCCTTCTTTCCTCCTTCAGGACCTCGGTGTCTCAGGCTCTGCTCTCTCCCTGTTCTCATCCGACCTCAACGACCTCACCTACCGGGGAACTTGGAGAGGATCTGTGTCTGAACCTTGTCCTCTCACTACTGGTGTCCCTCAAGGCTCCGTCCCGGGTCCCCTCCTCTTCTCTCTGTACACCGACTCTCTCGGCTCTGTCCTTCACTCGCATGTCTTTTCCTACCACAGCTATGCTGATGACACCCAACTGATCCTCTCTTTTCCCGATCTGAAACACAGGTAGCAGCATGAATCTCTGCCTGTCTGACTGACATCTCTCAGTGGATGTCCTCACACCACCTGGAAATCAACCTCCACAAGACCGAACTGCTCTTCCTTCCAGGGAAAGACTGTCCCACCCTCGACCTGACTACTACCTTCAACAACTCTGTTATCCCGACCCTGACTGATAAGAACCTCGGAGACACTCGACAGTCAACTCTCTCTTACTGCCAACATCGCTGCAATAGGTAGGTGGTAGGTAGGTTTTTTATATTTAATATTTTTTACTGTTATTTTATTTCTTTCCTGTATCTATAAATGCTGCTGTAGCGAAATAATTTCCCCTTGGGGATTAATAAAGTAACTATCTATCTATCTATCTATCTATCTATCTATCTATCTATCTATCTATCTATCTATCTGGTAGGTAGGTAGATGGTAGGTGCCAGGTGGTAGGTGGTAAGTAGGTGGTAGGTAGGTGTGTAGGTGGTAGGTAGGTGGTAGGTATGTGGTAGGTGGTAGGTCAGGTGGGCAGAGTTCTTACATGTTTCAGCTCAAACAGAACCTTCCTGGTCAGCTCAATGCGTTTCTTGTTGATGTACTTGATGGCCACCAGATTTCCCTGAAGGACACAAAAAGGAGACAAAAAGGAGAAATGACATCATCTGTCACAGAGTCATGTGAGCGTCTGTTATGGTCATGTGACCAGAGGGTGTGAGATGGACAGACCTTGTAGTACCCGGTCTTGGTGTAGATCTGCAGGTTCCCCGCCACACTCATCAGAGAACCGTAGTTGGATCCTTTCTGCAGAACATTTAGAGGAAGTTTACTGTTTACTGATCAGTAGCTGATCAATATTACATTACATTACATTTATCTGACTCTTTTAGCCAAAGACTTACAAGAAGGTCATTTCAACATGAGGGTACAAATTCAGAACAACAGGAATCAAGAAAATACAATTTCTTCCAGAAAGCCAAACTACAAAGTTCTATCAGTAAGTTCCATGTTAAGATACTAAAGTTCTACTATTCAAGGTAAAGGAGGAGGAGGAGGAGGAGGAGGAGCGGGGTAGTGTGAGTGAATCTAGGAGGTTAAAGTCGAGCAGCTGCATTCTGGATGAGCTGCAGAGGTCAGATGGTACTAACAGGTAGACCTGCCAGGAGAGAGTTACAGTAGTCCAGATGTGAGATGACCAGAACCTGGACCAGAACCTGGACCAGAACCTGGACCGGAGCCTGGACCAGAGCCTGGACCAGAGCCTGCACCAGAACCTGCACCTCCTTCTGAGTGAGAAGAGGACGTATTCTCCTGATGTTGTGCAGCATGTATCTACAGGAACGTGTTGTTGCAGTGATGTTGGCAGTAAGAGAGAGTTGACTGTCGAGTGTCTCCGAGGTTCTTATCAGTCAGGGTCGGGATAACAGAGTTGTTGAAGGTAGTAGTCAGGTCGAGAGTGGGACAGTCTTTCCCTGGAAGGAAGAGCAGTTCGGTCTTGTCGATAACTGAAACTGATCAGTAGCTGATCAATAGCTGATTAGTGTGTTACCAGAGACAGGGTGAGCCGGCTGCAGGTTCTCCTCAGGACTTTTTCCAGGTCGCTGATCTGGATGTCGTCCCAGGAAACTCTCCACAGCTGGGCAGAAAGCTCACTCTCTAGCTTCAACTTCCTGTGGGGGGGAATGTGTGTGTGTGTGTGTGTGTGTGTGTGTGTGTGTGTGTGTGTGTGTGTGTGTGTGTGTGTGTGTGTGTGTGTGTGTGTGTTGTGGGTGGGGGGGGGCAGAGAGAGGTGAGGGGAGGATAAATAATGAAGTGATGAGTTAAACAGAGATGATCCACAGGAAGTAAACACGGTCTGTCTGTCCGTCTGCCTGGTTACCTTGTCGTTAGCCTGTCGTTAGCTTTTTGTTAGCTTTTCATTAGCCTCTCGTTAGCGTTTCGTTAGCCTGTCGTTAGCTTTTCGTTAGCCTGTCGTTAGCTTTTCGTTAGCCTGTCGTTAGCTTTTCGTTAGTCTGTCGTTAGCTTTTCGTTCGATTTTCATTAGCCTGTCGTTAGCTTTTCGTTAGCGTGTCGTTAGCTTTTTGTTAGCTTTTCATTAGCCTGTCGTTAGCTTTTCGTTAGCCTGTCGTTAGCTTGTCGTTAGCTTTTCGTTAGCCTGTCGTTAGCCTGTCGTTAGCTTTTCGTTAGCCTGTCGTTAGCCTGTCGTTAGCTTTTCGTTAGCCTGTCGTTAGCTTTTCATTAGCCTGTCGTTAGCTTTTCATTAGCCTGTCGTTAGCTTTTCATTAGCCTGTCGTTAGCCTGTCGTTAGCAGAGACAGAGAGATGCAGTGAGAGCTCCAACCAACACAAACTGTGTGTTCTTATCCAGCTATCCTTGTGAGGACTCACCTTCAGAGGGTCCTCACAAGGATAGACGTACAAACCTGTGTGTGTCTCACCTGTAGATGAAGACTGTGACGGTGACGATGATGACAAAGACGAAGCAGATCACCATGGCAACCATCTGATGCATCGATACTGTACCTGAGACCAAGAGACAG
>NW_027211035.1:110000-167624 GCF_029030835.1 Brachyistius frenatus
GGAACTTCCCAGTGGGTGGTGAAGCGAGCGACGGGCGAGGAGGAGTAGTCGCAGCCCGGCCCGATGAAGGCCCACGGGTCGTGGGACAGCTTCAGGTCGACGGCGACCAGCGGCGCCATGGAGTCCGAGCAAAAGCCGTCGCGGTTCTCAGAGCTGCCGTGGACCAACCGCAGACTCAGACCCGGCAGCAGCCAGGGGTCAGAGTTCACCCGCCGCATCGCCTGGTGGAGCGCCGGCGCCACCCGAGGCCACGCCCACGCGTAGTCTGTGTTAGTCAAAGGTAAGATGGCCGCCAGAGTAACTTCCTGAAGATCCTCTGAGGCGTCTTCAGCAGAGAGAGAGGACTCAGCTGATTGGACGAAGAGCAGGAGAAGGAGGAGCGAGGGGCGGGGCCAGGTCATCATGATGACGAGCCTATCAGATGAGCTGCAGGGAAAAACAACAAACCATTCATTAAACGTCCTCTGAATAAAACAAACAAAGATTTTCACAATAAAACTTTTGTTTCTCGTTGTTCTTGATGAAGTCAGATGTTGGTGGATAAACTGGTTCCCTTCAGGAGCTGCTGGGACGTCTGGGAACTGGGCCAGTGTTTCCATATGGGCCTGGTGTGTTCAGGGCCTCACATTAAACTAATGGGCTCTAATTGCTGCTTAAACACTGATTGTTTACAGATGGAGTCCTGAGTAAACGTTGGTGGTGTGTTCAGGGACACTCCGAACATCTGACAGATACCTCAGCGCCGCTCTCCGCTGATAGTCCCAGAATGCATCATGTTTTACTGCTGATGGATGTTTGTGTATGTTTGTGTGTGTGTATATGTGTGTATGTGTGTCTATCTCCACCATAATAACCTTCTTGACCACCAGTCTGGTTTCAACAGACCACTCAACAGAGACGGTCCTCCTTCTGTCTCTGAGCAGCTTCACACTGCTAGAGCAGCCTCTCTGTCCTCTGTCCTGATCCTTCTAGACCTTCTGCTGCATTTGACACAGTGAACCACCAGATCCTTCTTTCCTCCTTCAGGACCTCGGTGTCTCTCTGCTCTCTCCCTGTTCTCATCCTACCTCAACGACCTCACCTACCGGGGAACTTGGAGAGGATCTGTGTCTGAACCTTGTCCTCTCACAACTGGTGTCCCTCAAGGCTCCGTCCCGGGTCCCCTCCTCTTCTCTCTCTACACCGACTCTCTCGGCTCTGTCCTTCACTCGCATGTCTTTTCCTACCACAGCTATGCTGATGACACCCAACTGATCCTCTCTTTTCCAGATCTGAAACACAGGTAGCAGCATGAATCTCTGCCTGTCTGACTGACATCTCTCAGTGGATGTCCTCACACCACCTGGAAATCAACCTCCACAAGACCGAACTGCTCTTCCTTCCAGGGAAAGACTGTCCCACCCTCGACCTGACTACTACCTTCAACAACTCTGTTATCCCGACCCTGACTGATAAGAACCTCGGAGACACTCGACAGTCAACTCTCTCTTACTGCCAACATCACTGCAACAACACGTTCCTGTAGATACATGCTGCACAACATCAGGAGAATACGTCCTCTTCTCACTCAGAAGGAGGTGCAGGTTCTGGTCCAGGTTCTGGTGCAGGCTCTGGTCCAGGCTCCGGTCCAGGTTCTGGTCCAGGTTCTGGTCATCTCACATCTGGACTACTGTAACTCCCTCCTGGCAGGTCTACCTGTTAGTACCATCTGACCTCTGCAGCTCATCCAGAATGCAGCTGCTCGACTTTAACCTCCTAGATTCACTCACACTACTCCACTCCTCCTCCTCCTTCTCCTCCTCCTCCTCCTGCTCCTCCTCCTCCTCCTGCTCCTCCTCCTCCTTGAACAGTAGAACTTTAGTATCTTAAAATATAACTTACTGATAGAACTTTGTGGTTTGGCTTTCTGGAAGATAATTGTATTTTCTTGATTCTTGTTGTTCTTTGAACCCTCATGTTGAAATGAACTGATTGTAAGTCGCTTTGGATAAAAGAGTCAGATAAATGTAATGTGTGTGTGTGTGTATGTGTGTGTGTATGTATGTGTGTCTGTGTGCGCGTCTGTGCGTGTGTGTGTCTGTGTGCGTGCGTGTCTGTCTGTCTGTGTGTGTGTGTGTGTGTGTGTGTGTGTGTGTCTGTGTGTGTGTGTGTCTGTATCTGTGTGTGTGTGTGTGTGTGTGTGTGTGTGTGTGTGTGTGTGTGTGTGTGTGTGTGTGTGTGTGTGTGTCTGTGTCTGTGTGTGTGTGTCTGTATCTGTATCTGTGTGTGTGTGTGTCTGTGTGTGTGTGTGTGTGTGTGTGTCTGTATCTATGTGTGTGTGTGTGTGTGTGTGTGTGTGTGTGTCTGTGTGTGTGTGTCTGTATCTGTGTGTGTGTGTGTGTCTGTATCTGTGTGTGTGTGTGTGTGTGTGTGTGTGTGTGTGTGTGTGTGTGTGTGTGTGTGTGTCTGTATCTATGTGTGTGTGTGTGTGTGTGTGTGTGTGTGTGTGTGTGTGTGTGTGTGTGTCTGTGTGTGTGTGTGTGTGTGTGTGTGTGTGTGTGTGTGTGTGTGTGTGTGTGTCTGTATCTGTGTGTGTGTGTCTGTATCTGTGTGTGTGTGTGTCTGTGTGTGTGTCTGTATCTGTGTGTGTGTGTGTGTGTGTGTGTGTGTGTGTGTGTGTGTGTGTGTGTGTGTGTGTGTGTCTGCATTGTTCTCCCTCCAGTATTATATAAGTCTTGTTGTTGCTGCAGAGTTTCAGACCGTCGCAGATCAAACAGGAAACAAACAGCAGCAGATGCACCAGAGTCCATTTAGAAAACCTCTGATTTAAGGCCGACCAGCTGCTGTCAGGTGAACCGGCTGACAGGTTGGATTTTGTCAGGAGGTAAAACAGGAGCGGTGACGTCATCGATTTAACACGCAGCTCAAACATTCACTGAAAATATTTTCCTATTGATTATTGTCTCTTTTATCAATAAAATTTAGACATTAATTTTCTCCTTTTGTTTCAAGCCAGAAACACAGACAGAGTTTCCGAGATCAATGACGGCACTGATCATACTGATGATGAACGTGATCAATCGATTAATCGACTTATTAAAAGTGACTTTTAAACATTTAAAGCAGCAGAGTATTATTGTGATGAGAAACTGATCCGTTTGAATCGATCAGCTGATCAGTAACTTCATTGATTATTGCACAGATAAAAGTCTCAGCTGGTACCGGATCAATAATAACAATGGTTTTTGGACCGGGTCTCCGCGGACCGGGTCTGAGGATCGTGTCTCCCGGTGAGAACTTCGTCCGGTTCTTTACCTGCTCGGTTCTTCAGCGCGTCGCTTCCTGCAGCTTCATGTTTCAGAACAAAACCCAGAAGAAAAAAAAAAAGGAAAGAAGAAGAAAAAGTGGTTTCCACAGCAACACGCGGAGCCGCAGAAGGACAAAAGTCACCGGAGCTCGAGCTGCTGCTGCCGCCACGTTTCCGGTTCACTGCAGTCAGAACAAACGTCCCGGTAATGTCCCGCTTCCCGGCGGGCACGCGCACATGGGCACACTTTTTAGAGGGGGGCGTGGCGTGTGTGTGTGCAGAGGGCACGAGGTCATGATAACGCTGACGGAGCCCCCCCCTCCTCCCCCCCCTCCTCCCCCCCCCTCCTCCTCCGGAAGCCTGCAGAGGGAATTTTCAATTACCATGATGAGGCATGGGCGCGTGCGTGTTTGAGTCTGAATATGTGTGCGTGAGCGGCCCTCCTCCTGGCCCCGCCCCCACCTCTCTTGGTTCAAATTAAACTTTCTAAATTAATCAATAAATGTTACCCTGACCCAGAGCGCCCCCTGGTGGCCATCTGCACTCCTGCTGAGGTGTTTGTATTATAGATTATAGATGATTGATTGATTGATTGATTGATTGATTGATTGATTGATGATTGTGGAGAACCTCTGATGGTGTTTGTTGTTATGATGGGTTATTTCTTCTCCATTCATATCTTCACGCTTTCAGTCATGTGATCAATGTTCGCTAACATGACGTTAACATGACGTGTGTTTTTTGTGAGTATGTCAAAAACCTCGAGTGATTGATTGGCTTCTCATTGACCTTTGACCTTCAGCCTCCGTGAGCCCACCGCTGACCTTTGACCCCGCTAGAGGCTGCTGTAAAACGAACTTCTGAATGTTTCAATAAACACGGATGTCATGATGTCATCAGAAATGCTGTGACATCACCGCCTGTATGTAGTTGTTCATAAAGTTAATGTACAACACACACACACAACCCAGTGTGTGTTTGTGTGTGTGTGTGTGTGTGTGTGTGTGTGTGTGTGTGTGTGTGTGTGTGTGTGTGTGTTCTAACAGGATACACCCGGTGGACCAGGAAGTCACTTAATAACACACACACTCTCTCCCTCTCTGTACCTCTTCCTGGAAATGATCCCCCCCCCCACACACACACACACACACACACACACACAGAGACACACAGAGACACACACACACACACACACACACACACACACACACACACACACACACACACACACACACACACACACACACACACACACACACACACACACACACACACACACACACACACACACACACACACACACACACACACACACACACACACACACACACACACACACACACACACACACACACACACACACACACACACACACACACAGAAACACACACACACACACAGAGACTCACACACACACTCCCTCTCTGTTAATGGAAACACTGGATGAATAAACGACCTTCAGATCTGAACATTTAAAACAATTCACCGACTTTAAAGCATCTTCAGTTTATATCTGGTTTTATTTTGAAAAACATGAAGCTTTGACCTAAAAACAGACTTTTATTGTGGAGAAACGTTTCTGTAAAAAATGTCAGAGACAGAAATGAGACCGTTGGGAGTCTGACGGACGGTTTGCGCTCTACAGCTGCAGGAAGTCTGGTCGCGGCCCGTCCTGCGCCCTGATTGGCTCGTGGCCGGCGTCCTGCGCTCTGATTGGCTCGTGGCCAGCGTCCTGCGCTCTGATTGGCTCGTGGCCGGCGTCCTGCGCTCTGTCCTGGTGCAGCTTCATGTGGACGTCTCGGGAGCGTTTCTCCTGGTAGCTCCTCCCACAGACGCGGCAGCCGTACGGCTTCTCGCCGCTGTGCGTCAGCAGGTGTTTCTTCAGGTCGTTCTTGGTGACGAAGGCCTTCCAGCACAGCGGGCAGCCGAAGGGTTTCTCCCGCCGGTGGAAGCGCAGGTGCGTCTCCAGGTAACCTTTGGTGCTGAAGCTCTTGCCGCAGAGGCTGCAGCTGAACGGCTTCTCGCCGGTGTGCGTGAGCGTGTGGGCGTTCAGCCCTCCCGCCTGCCTGAAGGTTTTCCCGCAGACGCGGCAGCGGAAGGGCTTCTCGCCCGTGTGGATCCTGCGGTGGACCTCCAGGACGTGGACCGACGCCAGGCTCTTGCCGCAGGTGTCGCAGGAGACGCGCGCGACGGGTTTGAGTCCGGTGTGGTTCCGGATGTGCGTCGTCAGGGCGCCGTTATCGATGAACGTCTTCCCGCAGAACTCGCAGATGTACGGCCGCTCGCCGCTGTGGATCTTCTGGTGGCGCCGCAGCGCGCCGGGCCGCGGGAAGGACTTACCGCAGACGCTGCAGCGGTACGGTTTGACGCCGGTGTGACTCCTCATGTGGGTCTCCATGTTCTGGAAGGTTTTCCCGCAGATGTGACAGATGTTCCCGGCGTCTTGCCGGTTTGTCAGAGTTTCACCACAGACGGACGAGTGTTTCCTCAGACCGCTTTTATTCTGAAAGTACTCGCCGCACACTTTACAGCGGGGGGGCGTCGCCGGCCGGGCCTCGGACTTCAGGTTCTGATCCGCTGCAGACTTGATATCTCCGCCCTCCTGAACCTCCTGCATCTCCTGAACCTCCTGCACCCCCTGCACCTCCTGCACCCCCTGGACCTCCTGCACCCCCTGGACCTCCTGCACCTCCTGGACCTCCCAGTGGTTCCGGCTGTGAGTCTTCAGGGCGCCGCTCTCAATGAAGGTCTTTCCGCAGCGCTGGCAGATGTGCGGCCGTTCGCCGCTGTGGATCTTGCGGTGGCGCCGCAGGGCTCCGGGTCGCGGGAAACGTTTGCTGCAGACGGCGCAGCAGAACGGTTTGACCCCCGTGTGGCTCCTCATGTGCTCCTCCAGGTTCTGGAAGGTCTTACCGCAGACGCCGCAGGTCCCGCTGGCATCCCTGTGCGACTGCAGGTGAGACCGCAGACGTCCGCAGACGCTCTGAGACGGCCGGCACTGCGTCTCAGCGTGTTTCCTCAGGAAGCCTCGGCTGTCCTCCTCCCTCCGGTGTCTCTCCTCCCTCCGGTGTCCCTCCTCCCTCCGGCGGTGGATCTCCTTGTGCCTCCTCAGCGCGCCGGGTCGGGGGAACCTCTTTCCACAGAGGTTGCAGCTGAACGGTTTGACCCCCGTGTGGCTCCTCATGTGTGTCTCCATGTTTTGGAACGTCTTCCCACAGACCTCGCAGGCCCCGCCCCCTCCGACGCCGTCTCTGTGGGACCTGAGGTGGTCCGACAAACCGTCCGCCGACTCGAGGCGGCGTCCGCAGACACCACAGAGGCGCCGCGGGTCGTGCGAGTGCGTGCCGGCGTGTCTCAGCAGGTTCCCTCTGTGGCAGAATGTTTTTCCGCAGACGACACAGCGCTGATTAGCCGGCCGGCCGGTTGACTCCGCCCACCGTCTGCGTCCGCCGGGCCGCCGTCCTCCACCCGTCCCCTCTGTGTTCTTATCGACGGAGGAGTCGTCGTCGCTTTCGGCGGCAGTATCGTCTGAAGGGGCGGGGCTGGGCGCGGCTGAGGGCAGGTGGGCGAGGTCTGACAGCGGGGGGTGGTCCCTCGTGGCAGCGGCCGTCCTGACAACGGACAAGCTGACGGAGTCTGGAAAGAAGAGAAACGTAGAGTTTGTTTTTCTGTTTGTATCTGATTTTAAAAACACGTGGATACAAAATACATTAATAATAAAAAACTTTAACGTTGTTTTTATTTGTCGGTTTGTTTACGTCGGTAAATGTGCTTTAACGTGGACGAATCAAACGCTTTGATCCACTGTGAGTTCTCCTTTTTTTAAAACTTTATTTTAGTTCCTGAACCCTCCAAAACTCTAAAGAACCATGAGGTGTATGTGATCACTTTTAATGAAACCACAGCTAAAAGAATCCTGAAACCGAATCCTTTGCTGCTGGACTGGTCTGGACTCTGGTCTATGACTCTGGTCTGGACTCTGGTCTAGACTCTGGACTGGACTCTGGTCTATGACTCTGGACTGGACTCTGGTCTATGACTCTGGTCTGGACTCTGGTCTATGACTCTGGTCTGGACTCTGGTCTAGACTCTGGACTGGACTCTGGTCTATGACTCTGGACTGGACTCTGGTCTAGACTCTGGACTGGACTCTGGTCTATGACTCTGGACTGGACTCTGGTCTATGACTCTGGACTGGACTCTGGTCTAGACTCTGGACTGGACTGGACTCTGGTCTATGACTCTGGTCTGGACTCTGGTCTAGACTCTGGACTGGACTCTGGTCTATGACTCTGGACTGGACTCTGGTCTAGACTCTGGACTGGACTGGACTCTGGTCTATGACTCTGGTCTGGACTCTGGTCTATGACTCTGGACTGGACTCTGGTCTAGACTCTGGACTGGACTGGACTCTGGTCTATGACTCTGGTCTGGACTCTGGTCTAGACTCTGGACTGGACTGGACTCTGGTCTATGACTCTGGTCTGGACTCTGGTCTATGACTCTGGACTGGACTCTGGTCTAGACTCTGGACTGGACTGGACTCTGGTCTAGACTCTGGACTGGACTGGACTCTGGTCTATGACTCTGGTCTGGACTCTGGTCTAGACTCTGGACTGGACTGGACTCTGGTCTAGGACTCTGGACTGGACTAGAATTCTGGACTGAGTCTGAACCCCCCCTGAACCGCCTGATGTGGCTCTGAGCTCTGATTGGCTCTCTTCTGGTCACCTAGCAGCAGTCGGAGCGGTGATGTGTCTCCAACATGGCGGTTCGGTTCTGAGAGGCTCACCTGTCCGGTTCAATCGGACCACCGGACTCAGCACGGCCTCCAGCAGCCGGTCCTGCCGCCGCCGGTCCTCCTCCACCTCCCGCTGCAGTAGCCCGACGATCCGCTGCGCCGCCGCCGCCAGCCGCTCGGTGAGCAGCCGCCGTAGCAGCCGCAGCAGGCGGCCCGGAGCTCTGGAGGACCCGAACCCGCCCCTCCGCTTGTCCAGCGCAGCCAGGATCTCCTCCCCGACCTGGGTCAGCTGCTCCGACACCAAGTCCGTCAGGGCCCGGAGCCCGCAGCGCGGCGGGGCTTCTGTCACCGACATCCCGGGACTGAGCTCCGTCCGCCGGCCAGAAGGACGGAAAACAACCCGGTCTGTCCCGGGTCAACGAGCCCGCACCGATGGGAGGAAGAGCCGCAGTCTGCCCCCTGCTGGACCGGAGGACGTACCGGGACCGCTCAGAGTACTCCGACTACCGAAGTACTCGGATACTTTACTGCAGTAAAAGTACGAACGAAAACGTACTGAAAGTATTCAAGTAGTCAGAAGATGAAGATAAAAGTTACAAACACTTATTTCACTGAAAACAATCAGTTTGATTGACAGTTTGAGGATCGATCAATAGTGATTTGAAAAAAAAGTTCATTGTTGTTGTTTTTATTCTCTGAGAAACTTCACGTCACCTGCAGCTCCAAACATAAATTATCAGCTGATCAATAACCTGATTGATCAATCAGCTGATGATCGATCGGACTTGACTCGTCAAAGAATCAAACTGAATGAGTCGCTCTCTGCTACCCCCTGCGGGCTGTTTCTTTACATAGTAAATAATCAATAAGTTTATTGATCAACAATTTCATCCATCCACAGGTGGGCGCAGCCTGTCCCAGCTGAGTGAGGATGCAGGCGGGGTCACCTGGACAGGTTGGTCCATCAGAAGAACAACAACACTTCATAAAATATATTTTACAGAATAATTCAAACTGTTTAATATTATTGTGAGTTTGTTCTAAGTGTTCCACTGAGAACAACAACAACAACAGATTATAAACTGTTTATCTGCTCAAAGTTAGTTTCAAAGTTTTAAACTGAAACAGTAAAACAATAATCAAACAATAATCGAACCGTAAACAAACAATTATCAGGAAACATGTAGCTTCGTTGGTTGAAATGAAAAATTTCATTCGTCAAAAGTTTTTATTTTCAACAAAGAGCTGCGTCTCACTGAGATCATCATGAACTGAAGGAACCATCTTCATCATCTTCATCATCACCACTATCATCATCATCTTCATCACTCCTCCTCCAGCCTGACAGTGAAACTGCTGCAGTAACTGTGACACACATGGCAGCAGAGTTTCAATTTCTGCATCGTCTAACCCAGAACCAGAACCAGAGGACTGGGTCCAGCTCAGTGTCAGTAAAGAAAATAAACCAATGAGCTGCCGTCTCCTCGTCATGGCCTGGTGAATCCGATCAATAACCTGATCGGCCCGAACACGATGCTTCAGTTCAGGTCCATGTCCCGGCCTGGGTTCAGGTCCAGGTCCAGGTGCAGGTCCTGGTGCAGGTCCAGTTACAGGTACAGGTTCAGATCCAGGTCCCGGTTCAGGTTCAGGTTCAGGTTCAGGTCCCGGTCCCGGTCTATAGCTGCATGAAGCCCGAGTAGAAGCGGTCTGTTGCTTGCGGCTCTGCGCTGCAGTCCGGTTCCGGTCCGGTGTCCTCGCCGCCAGCCGTGTGGACCTTCAGGTGTCCGTTGAGCGAGCGTTTGGCCTGGAAGTTCTTCCCGCAGACCCGGCAGCTGTACGGTTTCTCCCCGGTGTGGATCAGCATGTGTCTCTTCAGGTCCACCTCCTGCATGAAGCCCTTCCCGCACACCTGGCACAGGAAGCGGCGCTCCTTGTTGTGGAAGCGGACGTGAGTGTCCAGCGTCTGTTTCTGGGTGAAGCCTTTCCCACACAGGCTGCAGGAGAAGGCACGCTCGCCGGTGTGGATCTTCAGGTGCGTCTTCAGGTTGCCGCTCTGGTTGAAGGTCTTCCCGCAGAAGCTGCAGGTGTAGGGTTTCTCCCCGGTGTGAATCCGCAGGTGCATCTGCAGCGCCGACTGGCCCGGGAAGCTCTTCCCGCAGGTGTCGCAGGTGCTGCCGGCGTCGCGGTGGGAGCGCAGGTGAGCGGCGAGGCTGTCGGCCGACTTGTACTGGTGTCCGCAGAGTCCGCAGCAGCAGTCGGGGTCCTGCAGGTGCGACTCCACGTGTCTCACCAAGAAGGTCTTCCTGTCGAAGGCGTCGCCGCACACCTTGCAGCGGTGGGTCGGCGCCGAAGAGCGGCTCCTCTTCGTCCGGTCCTCCCGGTGCGTCGCCATGTGCCGCTGCAGGCTGTGCCGCTTGTTGAACTCCTGATCGCAGACGCTGCAGGCGAGCGCCGCCTCGCCGCCGTGCTCCTCCATGTGGCGCTCCAACGAGGTCACGTGACAGAAGGCGCGGCCGCACTCTTTACATTTGAACGGTTTCTCGGCAGCGTGGACTTGCAGGTGCGACGTCAGGTTGCCCTTCTGGCTGAACTTTTTGCCGCAGACGTCGCAGCTGTGCGGTTTCTCTCCGGTGTGCAGCCGGACGTGCAGCTCCTGCGCCAGGATGGAGCGGAACGTCTTCCCGCAGTGCGAGCAGGTCTTGCTCTGGTCCTGGTGGGTCTGCAGGTGAGACTTCAGCCCGTCCGACGAGGCCAAACGCTCGCCGCAGAAACCGCAGCGGCAGTCCGGGTCGGCGGCGCAGACCTGCAGCACGTGTTTGAGCAGGAAGCCTTTCCCCTGCAGCGCGCGGCCGCACACGAGGCAGCCGAAGGTCCGAGACGGACTCGAGCGCTTCCGCTTGTTCTTGGCGCCGAGCGGCGGCCGACCTCGCTTCTTCCTCCTCCTCCTCCTCTGCCGTCGGAGCGTCCGGCCGCGTTCGGCCCGGTCGCCGTCCGGATCCTCGCCGCTGCTCGCAGAGATGGGCGGCTGGTAGGACGGCGAGGAGGCGCCGGGCGTGGGCGGGGCAAAGGTACGGGGGACGTTACCGTCAGAGTCAGACGGGTTCAAGTCCAAAGAGTCCACAGGAGGCTGAAGGGTCACCGAGTCTGAGGAGACAACACAGATCAATAACCTGATCGATACAGACCTAATCAATACGTTGATCAATAACCTGATCAGGACTGATGACGTATTGATCCTGAACATCAGCTGCTGGAACACTTTGACTTCTCGGTGGGATCAATAACATGTTATCATATATATTGTAATCAATAAGGTTTCTGATCATCTGATTGATCTTTTCAGGTGAAAATAACCAGTAAATGAATCAATAATAATTCAATCAATAGTTTTCCGTCACCTCGCGAGACTTTTATTGTGAAGCTGAGCGGAAGTGGCAGCAGCGGTGTTTGCCGGCGCTCGGCTCCGCTCGGCTGTCTGCGGTGAGCGGACTGACCTGCTCTGTGCAGCCGGACTTGGGGCTTCAGCAGCGCATCGAGCAGCCTCCTCTGGCGGCAGATCTCCCGCTCGGACCGCTCCACTCGCTCTTCGTACTCCGCCACGGTTTCCTCCAGCAGACCGACGATCTCCTCCGCAGCCGCCGTCAGCCGCTCGGTGAGCAGCGCTCTCAGCGCCGGCAGCTCCGCCGCTTCTTCTCCTTTTTCCAGCTGCAGCAGGAAGTCTTCCGCGGCGGCGCTGATCCGCTCGTGGACCGACACCCGCAGCAGCTGCACGGCGCACATCCTGCGGCTTTGGCGCACTTTGAGCTGCGGAACAAAGAGGGCCAGCGGGGACGTAAACACGCTGCGAGTTCCGCGTCGACGACGCTTCGCTGAGAGGAAAGCGAAGCGGAGAGAGCGAACAGCGCCGCCTGCAGGCTGGAGGCGGCAGAGCGGCGGTGAAGGAGCAAGGTACCCTCTTCAACTGGAGGACCAGGATCAGAACCAGGATCAGGACTGAAGAAACCTGAACCTTCAGAGCAGTGACCGCTGAAACATATTGATCATCTCTGATCAGAAACAAATGAAGATTTCATCAATAATGTTGTGATTATATTATATTGATCGATCGATCAGTCACCTGGTGAACAGACTATTGATCCGTCTGTTGATCGATTGATCCTCCAGACATTTATTTTTCTCTGAAAGTTTCTCATCTGGCTCATTTCCTGTCAGAACATCTACTGAACATGTGAAGAGTGATGTCATCACTCCAGCTTGTTTTTTTGTCATTATTGATCCTGCAGCTAAACATCAACTGATTTCTGTTAATCAATAATCTGATGTTCAACAATTTTACTTTGAAAAGTTTTAAAGTCAAACTGTCCAAATCCTTCACAATAAAACTCTTATGTTTTCAATAATTCTGCCGTTTGTGAGAAATAAAAAAGAAACTTGTAGAAAATCAGAAAGTGATCAACAAGCTTTTATTGTGAAGTTTCTACCTGATCAGATTGATTGATGAAACTCAAACTGAGCGTTGACTCAATATAAATGACGATCAGACGTATTGATCGTTGATCCGCTGACGTCTTCATTTCTTGTCCACCCTGTTCTCCCACAATGCACTGCTGCTCACCGCTCAAGCCTGCTGATTGATTGATTGATGGATTGCCGACCCCCGGCAGTGTTTCTGCCGATTGGACGGATCGATCATTAGGACGTCCCGCCTCCACAGCAGCAACTCGTCCGGAACCAGGAAGTAAACGCAGACCTTCGTTTGTGTGAAAATGACTTCCTGTTCATTCTGATCAGTCGATCGATCGGTTAATCGGTCTGACGTCTCCGGATCAGAACAGCGACCCCGCCAATCAGGGCGGTCCAGGTGATGTGAGCTGATCATTCAGGATGACTTCCTGTTTGTCAGATCCAATGTTTCAGCGTGCCGATGGTCCTGGCTGACCAGCAGGGGGCGGTGCGGTGGAGCGGCAGCTCACAGCTGGATGAAGTCGCTGTGTGCTCCTTCCTGTCTCTTCAGGTCCGGCGCGGCGGCGGCGTGAACCTTCATGTGCGAGTCCACCGAGCGTTTCTCCTGGTAACTCTTCCCGCACACGGAGCAGCTGTACGGTTTCTCCCCCGTGTGCGTCAGCATGTGTCTCTTCAGGTCGATCTTCTGCACGAAGCCTTTGTTGCACAGCTGGCAGCCGAACGGTTTCTCCTTCTTGTGGAAGCGCTCGTGCGTCTCCAGCGAGATCTTCTGGCGGAAGCGTTTCCCGCAGAGGCTGCAGATGAACGGTTTCTCGCCCGTGTGGATCCTCGTGTGTGAGTCCAGGTTGCCAATCTGCCGGAAGTTCTTCCCGCAGACGCGGCAGGTGTAGGGTTTCTCCCCGGTGTGGATCCTCTTGTGCACGTCCAGGTGTTGGCTCATGGTGAACTTCTTGCCGCAGACGTCGCAGGAGTAGCTGCGCGGCTTCCCTCCGGTGTGGCTCTTGATGTGTCTCTTCAGGACCGTGTTCTCCACGAACGTCTTCCCGCAGAACTCGCAGATGTACGGCCGCTCGCCGGCGTGCAGCTTCATGTGGCGCTCCAGCGAGCCTTTCCGGGGGAAGTCCTTGCCGCAGTCTGTGCAGCTGAAGGGCTTCTGTCCGGTGTGCGTCCTCATGTGGATCTCCATGTCCCTGAAGCCGCCGCCGCAGATGTCGCAGACGCGGCCGGCGTCGCGGTGCGTCTGGACGTGGAGCCGCAGCGCGTCGCGGGACTCCGCCTGCTCGCCGCAGACGCCGCAGAGACACTCGGCCTCGTCCAGGTGCGTCTCTGCGTGCCGCACGAAGTTGCCTTTGTTGTGGAAGGCGCTGCCGCAGACCTTGCAGCAGTGAGACGGAGTCAGACTCGGCTTCCTGCGGCGGCCGGCGGCGGCGGGACGGCCGGCGGCCTCATGGCTACGGACGTGGCGCCTCAGCTCGGCGCTCTTGACGAAGTCTTTCCTGCAGACGGAGCAGCTGAACGCCGTCTGTCCGTCGTGCGACTTCATGTGTCGCTCCAGCGAGCCGGAGTAGCTGAAGTCTCGGCGGCAGACGGTGCAGCTGAACGGCTTCTCGGCCGAGTGCGTCCGCAGGTGCGTCACCATATTGCCCTTCTGGTTGAACACTTTCCCGCAGACGGAGCAGCTGAAGGGTTTCTCCCCGGTGTGCAGCCGCCGGTGCGTCTCTTGCGCCCTAATGGACGGGAACTTCTTGCCGCAGACGTCGCAGGTGCGGCTGCTGTCGCGGTGAATCTGCAGGTGCAGCCGCAGGCCGTCGCCAGACTGCAGCCGCTCGCCGCAGAGCCCGCACACAGACTCCGCCTCCTTGGCGTGTTTCTCCACGTGTTTCATCAGGAAGCCTTTCCTGTCGAACGACTTCCCGCACACTCGGCAGCAGTGAGCTGCCTCCTCCTCCTCCTCCTCCTCCTCCTCCTCTTCCTCCTGCCCTCCTGACGGGTCATCTGGAGAGGCGGTCTCTGGCGGTTGGGAGGAGGTGCTGGGCGGAGCCTCCTCTGAGGAGTGGTGGAGCTTCAGACATTTGTCCTCAGAGCGTCTGGTGAGGCCGAGAGAGAGACAAAGTTCTGAGGAGGAAAACAAGAAGTTAGAACACATTAGAACATGACCTGAGTACTTGTCCATCTGACCTCTGACCCCGGCCCTCTCAGATACAGATTATTAAGAAAACATGAAAATCAGGTGTGTTTGTCGAACCTGTGTAACCATGGTAACACGTACAGATCGTCAGCTGATCGACCAGAAACCTTTATTTTTGCTTCAGACAAAACTTTGATCCACTTTTTAAGACGTTTACAGTCACTCAATAATCGATTAATCACAGAATAAAACATCTGAATGGATCCTGACCTCCCGGGGATCCGGACTCACCTCTCCGCTCCGCTCCTCTCTCCCCGGGCTCCCGCGCTTCTCTCTCGGCCGCTCTGCTCGCCTCCAGCGCCGTGAGGATGATCTCCACGGCGGCAGCGAGCCGCTCCGTCAGCAGCCCCCTCAGCTCCTCCAGCTCCGCCCCGCTGCGCTCCTGCAGCAGCCGCAGGATCTCCTGCGCGGCGGCCGCCAGCTGCTGGTCGACGGCGGCCTTCAGGCTGCGACTCTCCCGCCGCTTCTGGGACATTTTTCCACCGAACAAAGAGCAGAATGTAAACAATGCGAGGACACTTCCGGGATCCCCAACTCAGCGTCTTGACGTGAGACGCAGACGTTGGCGACGCTCAGATGTTACGTCATCACCAACGTTAGCCGGAACGTGACTCCAGGACCGTTAGCATGCTAACTTCTAACTGAGAAGCAAAACTGTCCGTTCCGGAAAGAATTCGTTAAATTCTTCGTGTTTTTCACGATGTCGTGTTTCTTGTTTCCGAGTCGAGAAAATGCAGCTTTGAATGTCACACCGAACTGTAAACCGAAGTCCCTTTAAAAAACGTCTGTTTTAGTTTTAACGTGCTGGTGAACGGAGGTGCAGAACTGAACAACACGTCGGACGTCCCGCTGCGGTTTAATGATGTCTTCTGCTTTATTCGGCTCATAATTGAAGCACGTGGGTGAAATGAATCTGGACTTTCTACAAAGTTGTTGACAAACACCAGGAGTTAAAGTCTGGAACAGTCACAACCACTCTGTTACTGAAGATGTGAATTCTCATTGAATATTCAGATAATTTTGTTTTGTGCGTAAAATTTGTAGATAAATACAAAATCTTAAAAGTATAAAGAAACATAACAAATGACAGACGAGACTTTCCTACACAAACATCTCAACTGCTTCGGTTTTCTAAAATGCGGATGATTTTGACTGGAGTCTGGTGTGGCTGAGCTCTAATGTTTCTGTTCGTGGTGTTTCAGGTCTCGTTGAAAAGCTTCAGGATCCTCGGCGCCGCTGACATGTCTCACCAGAAGAAGAAGGGGGTACCGGACCGGTGGCTGGACTACCGTCCGGTCGGGACCAGGATACCGGGGACACGATTCATCGCCTTCAAAGTGCCTCTAAAACCCTCCCTGAACTGTCGTGTTCCCGAGTCGGACTCCTTCGGTCTCTGGGACCTGCTGGACTCTATGGAGAGTCAGAACCAGGAGCTGGGTCTGATCATGGACCTCACCTTCACCACCAGGTACTACAGACTGACGGACGTCCCGCAGTCCTGCGCTTACGTCAAGCTCCTCATCGAGGGCCGGCGGGTTCCGTCCGACGGCGCCATCCTGAGCTTCAAACGGGCCGCCGTACGCTTTCTGAAGGAGAACCGGGACAACGACAAGCTGATCGGAGTCCACTGCACCCACGGGCTGAACCGCACCGGCTACCTGGTCTGCAGGTATTTGATCGACGTCGACGGGCTCGACCCGCCGGAGGCCGTCGAGCTCTTCAACTCCTCCAGAGGTCACCGCATCATGAGGCAGAACTACCTGGACGACCTGCAGGGCGGCGCCAGGCGGAGCAACGACGGCATCGACGAACCGGGGGAGGAGCCGCCCAGAGGGCTCGCCGAGGACGGACCGCGGTCCGGTTCTGAAGACGACCCGTCAGAGACTCAACAACCCGACGAGAAACGGCGTCTCGCTAACCGCACCAACATAAACCTCGACAGCGCCGGAAGGTGAAAGGGAAGTCCTGAGACCTCCACAGGCTGCCCCCCTCCTCCTCGACTCCCCACCTACCACTGAAACTCCGCCCCCCAATAAACGGCCCCGTCCCCTCCGTGCAGCAGGAGCCGGCAGAACAAACCGTAAAGTTTGACTGAGGAAGGTTTTCCGGCTGAACGTTGTTTTCAGGACGTCTTTTTTCATTCATAATTCGTTGTTGCCATGGAAACAGCAGACTGCATCCAGCGCCTCCGTGTCTGTTTGATGAGTTTAAAACTTGAAGTGAAATAAGCTTCTTTTTTTTTAACTGATTTGGTTTGTTTCTGTTAGTTGGAATAAAAGTTTTACCGTTGGCTGATGAAGATCATGTGATGTGACCGAAAGTTCTGGAACTAAAAGAACGACTTTCTGCTTCAGTTTTAAAGTTTAACAACAAAGTTTCTCTTCTAATGAATCCTGAACAGAAGAGTCTGGTTCTAGTTCTCCCAGTCTGGTTCCAGTTCTCCCAGTCTGGTTCCAGTTCTCCCAGTCTGGTTCCAGTCTGATGTTTCAGTAAAAATGTGGAATCAAAGTAAAAACAGTTTTCAGTTGGATCGAACAGCTGATCACAGACACAGTGTAAACAATAAACACCCTCAGACATAAACAATAAACAACTTCACAGATAAACCTTCAGACTGAATAAACAAGATGTCAGAAATGTGGTGGCCATCTTGTTCTGGTGACATCAGAGTGTCCAGCAGTGACTGGGGGGCGGAGACTGAGGAAGCCCCGCCCTCTACACCAAGCGCCCCCGTCTGTGGGGAACGTAGCTAGTATGAAGCTAGTTAGCGGACCCGGCAGCTGATCCCCTCTCCTGGTCTTCGAGGTGTCTGCCGGTCGTCTGAAGCGGGTCTGGGGTCGGTGCCGTAGTCATCGCTGTCTTCGGTCGCAGATGAGACCAGCTGGACCTTCTGATCTGGATCCGCCGGTCCTGGTTCTGCCGACAGCACCAGACCTCGCTGGCCTCACTGGACACCTGGAATTGTTGGTGAACTCGATGATCTCGACCTCGTCCAGGTCCTGGATCTGCTCGCCCACCTTCTCCTCTTTGACGCGTGACAGCTCTGGGTCCTGGTTCTGGTTCTGGTCCGGGGGAACCACCTCCTTACTCGCCAGCAGCTACTGCGTGAAGACGTCTGCAGGGACACAAACTTCAGGATTAACCTTGGGACCCGGACCAGGACCCAGATCCAGATCCAGATCCAGAACCAGAGGGAGTGAAACACCTTCACTCTGGATCTGGACCTGATGAAGACCAAGAGATGTGATCAAAGCTCCAGACGGGCCATTTAATTAACAGATTGACAAAAGAAGAAGCTCATACCGACAGTCACGTGCAGCTCACCTGCGGACAGCAGCACCATCAGCACCATCAGCTCAATCATCACCATCCGCTCCATCAGCTCAATCATCACCATCCGCTCCATCAGCACCATCCGCTCCATCAGCTCAATCATCACCATCAGCTCCATCCGCTCCATCAGCGGTCAGAGCAGCGCGTGCTGCGGGAGATGACTCTCAAAAACACAAACAATCTCCTTGAACGCCGCAGCTGCTGGTGGACGAAGATCCGCACCTTCTGGACCCGGGCCATGGACACACCTGGAACCGGGACAGAACCGGGACAGAACCGGGGTAAAACTGAGGCTAAACGAACTCCTGCTGACACTGCTCTGCTGCTGCCTTCTTGTTCTTGTGCTTGTTCTTCTTCTTCTTTGTGTGTTTGTTGGCGGTTGTCGTCCCGCTGTAGCAGCGTCAGCGCCACCTGCTGGACTGGAGAGTGTGACAGTAAACGGAAACACAACAGGAGCATCTAGATTTTTGATTGTTTTTGTTGATGAGCAGCATGTGAGGTGTGACGGTGATCTGGCCACCAGGGGGCTCCACTGCTCTGCTACCCTCCAGACTGACTGTCTGAAATATAAAACCAACATGCTGAGAACACCAGACTCTTATCTCCAGAGGATGTTAAATTCAGTAATATTTGAATGAAGTCTGGTGGAGAGGTTAAATGGTTTGATATTGTTTTATAAACAGTGACCAACTGTTGAACCACTGAAAATCTGAGACTTCAAAGTTTACATGGAGAGCTTCTGTAATAAGCCACGCCCACATTCATTAACCCATGAAGACCCAGGTGTTCCTAATAAAGTGGTCAGATCCTCTCAGACCAACAACAACAACGAACCAATTGGATGAAACTTTATTGATTAAAGCAGGACCAAGTTTACAAAGTAAAAACATTCATCGTCGTCACGGCGACGATTCTGCTGCGTCTTTTTCTTCACAGACGTCTTTCTCCTGGAAAACAAAAAGTTCAGAGGGTTCCTAAAAGCAACGCGGTAACGCTCCTTCACCAGGAAGTATTCACCGTTATCGATCAGCACATTACGCGACCGCCAGTAAGAGAACACCCGTCAATCGGTCCGACCGTCAACACCGAGTTCTACTGGACCTTCTGAGGTTCTGTTCTGTCTTGTTTCACTTCCTGTCTTGTTGTATGATTGTTGGCCCCGCCCCCTGATTAGTTTCATCTGTCCCTCGTTGTCCTTCCCTTCCTGCTGTATTTAGTCTTTTCAAACCCATTCTAAACCACCTGAACTGTGTTGCCATGGCAACAGGCTTCTCCAACATGACGACATGCATTTCACCACAGCGTGTTTCTCCGCGTGTTTCAGGTATGTGATGACGTCACTAATGTTCACGTACCAGCGGTCACGTTAACGTGTGACCTCAGAACTTATTGATCCGAACCCCCCCTCGTTCCCCCGCAACTCACCCTCTTCTTTAGCTCCGCCTCCACCAGGCTGTGGAAGTCGCTCTCGGCGCTGGCGATCAGCTGTTGGGGGTCGTCCTCCCCCTCCTCCCGCCCCGCCTCCTCCTCGCGGCTCTGCTCCGACCGGCTCCTCTCCTTTAGCCGGATCTCCCTCTGCCGGGCCTCCAGGATCTTCTCCCGCTTCGTCTCCCGCTCAAACATCTGCAGACGTTCAGAGACGGTCAGTCCAACGCGCCCCCTGCTAGTGGACGTCCACCACGCTGCTCATTAACATAAAGACCCAGCTGTCGGTCCGGTGACGTCACGCTGGCAGAGAGGAAATCTGTTTGGATAATTCAAGCCCCGCCCCCTTTATGTGACAACTGTAGGAGTTGAGAACCATCCTCACCGCAGCCATCAGACTCTTCTCGTTCTTCTGCAGCGTCGACAGTCCGCCGCAGATCTCCAGCAGCGTGGCGTCGCCCTGCTGAGAGCCACACGCCACCAGGCGCCCGTTGTCCTGGATACGGAGGCTGTAGAGAGCCGCGTCGCACACCTGAGAACCACAGAGCACTGCAACGTCAACAACAACACAACAACAACAACAGCCGGACAGAGAGGTCATGGGCGGACTCGGAGCACCTTGAGACTCAGCGTGGCGTCACTCTGCTTGAACAGGACGTCCCAGACGTCCAACACGCCGTCCATCTTCACCGTGAAGAAGACGGACGGTCGGACTGGACTCCAACAGGCGTCCGTCAGGTAGGACATCTGGTACCTACAACACAGGAGGACAGACGGATCTCACCTGAGGTCACCTGAGCAGGGGGGAGGAGCCCAGAGGAGGTGGGACAAACAGTGTCACCTGGTCCACATGATGGAGGACTCCTTGATGTCCTCGGACCAGATGCGGGCGGTCCAGTCACCCACGGTGAGGAAGTTCTTGGGGAAGAAGGGGTTCCTCTGCAGGGCGTAGACGGGTCCGAGGTGGCCGTCGTACGTACAGACCACCTTCTCGGCCGGCGTCTTGGCCTTCCTGTTGCAGGACAGTACCAGGCCCGTCTCCGTCCCCACCAGGAACTTAGTGGGCTGAAGACACAGCGAGGACAGACACGCGCTCAGGCTGGGGGACAAAACAACAGCGACGGGGCGCTGCCCACTTTTTACACAGTTCCACCACAGATACTGGACCCAAGACAAGAACTGGTTCAGGAACTCACTTCTGGTACCTGTGTTTCCACCTGAGGAACCAGAACTGAGCTCCAGAGTCCAAACTCAGTCTCTGGAGGTTCAGGAACCTTCAGATCCACTGTTGGACCTTTATTACATCACCAAGAACATCTGACTCCTACATTCAGTCCAGAACAAAGTGAAGAACATAGTGAAGAACATAGTGAAGAGCAAAGTGAAGAACATAGTGAAGAACATAGTGAAGAGCAAAGTGAAGAACATAGTGAAGAACAAAGTGAAGAACATAGTGAAGAGCAAAGTGAAGAACATAGTGAAGAACAAAGTGAAGAACATAGTGAAGAACAAAGTGAAGAACATAGTGAAGAATAAAGTGAAGAACAAAGTGAAGAATAAAGTGAAGAACATAGTGAAGAATAAAGTGAAGAACAAAGTGAAGAACATAGTCCAGTCCAGGACGAACCAGATACTGCAGAGTCCCTGTAAAGACAACCTCACCATGGTGGCTTCGAACTCCAGAGAGATGGCTCCTAAAGCTCGGTCCAGGTTGCCCTCCCGACCCGGGTCCAGAACCAGGCGCTCAGTGGGCTCGCTCAGCTTCCGGACGTCCCACCAAAGAACCTGACCATGACACGGTACGGGTCACCTGAAAGGTCCTTCACCTGAAGGGAGTCAAGATCTACCTGTCCGTCATCACTCTACCTGCGTACCTGTCCGTCATCAGTCTCCCTGTCCGTCATCACTCTACCTGTGTACCTGTCCGTCATCGGTCTACCTGTCCGTCATCACTCTACCTGTGTACCTGTCCGTCATCGGTCTCCCTGTCCGTCATCACTCTACCTGCGTACCTGTCCGTCATCACTCTACCTGTCCGTCATCAGTCTACCTGTTCGTCATTGGTCTCCCTGTCCGTCATGACTCTACCTGTCTACCTGTCCGTCATCACTCTACCTGTCCGTCAGTGGAGGCGGAGAAGGCGTCGGTTCCGGTCTTGGACTGCAGCCAGATGATCTTGTAGACGGGGTCTCGGTGACTCTGCTCCACGGAGGAGACCTCCACCGGCTGGCTGCCTCTGCGGGTGTCCCAGTACGCTAAAACAAACACACCCACAGTAAACATCGCGGGTCGGAGACAGAACCCCTGAGTGTCGGCCGGCCAGGTTCTGGTTCTGAACCTACCGATCTGCCCGCTGTAGCTGCCTCCCACCAGAGTGTGGGAGTCTTTGGGGTTGTAGTCCAGACAGACGAGCGGAGACGCCGGCTTCAGGGTGGCCTCTGGTCTGTTGGGGTTCTCTGAAACATCAAACACCTGTCAGAGAAGGAAGGAGGTTCCACCAGAACCAGAACCAACCGCCTGCCTGACCCACCGACATCCCAGATGTAGGAGTCCAGGCTCACGTCCCCGCAGCTCCTCTGGAACTCCAGGCAGGAGTAGGCGGCTGCCAGCTTCCTGCCTCCGTCGGGATGCCACGACAGACCGGTGACGGTCCGCCTCCCCTCGTTAGGATCTCTGCACACAGGGAGACAAACGGACCAATCACAGCGATCGATCACTCGCTCGCTCGGTCGGCTGAGCGCCCGCCGTACCTGAACACGTTGATGGTCTTGGCGGACGGCGGCTCCGGACTCTCGTCCACCTCGTCTTCGTCCTCAAAGCCGTCCTCGTAGATGTCCAAGGAGTTGTTCTGTCTGATGCAGTAATCCATGACCTGATCACACGGTGACATCACACGGTGACATCACACGGCTGAGCAGCTTACTGGTTTATTATCTTTAATGAATATGAACATACCACAACAATAAGAGAGCATTCTGGGAATGTGGACCCATGTGGTCTGATATGGATCTTACCCCACCCAGCTGTAGCAGGCTGTTTCCGTAGCTCTCGTCCTTCTCCACCTTCTTCCTGAAGCGGATGGTTTGTTCCATCTCGTCGGGGTTGATGTCTTTGGGCCATCCCCCCTCCACGTGGTTTATCCCGCAGCTCTCGGACTCGAAGCGCTCCGTGTTCACCTGAAACAACCAGACGCACCTGAGCTCCACCTGACCGGGTCGGACAGGTTCTAAAGGGCAGTGGGTGGGACTCAGGAGGGTTCAGAGGGCTGTAATCTGAAACCTGACTAGTAGAGGGCGCTGAACCTCCAGACTGAAACATTCAGAAACTGAAACTGACTGTAAACATGGTCCGGTTCATAAATCAACAACAAATCAGCAATAAATCAATGATGAATCAATAATAAATCAATGGTGAATCAATAATAAATCAATGGTGAATCAATGATAATCAATAATAAATCAATAATAAATCAATGATGAATCAATAATAAATCAATAATAAATCAATGATGAATCAATAATAAATCAATGGTGAATCAATAATAAATCAATGATGAATCAATGATAATCAATAATAAATCAATAATAAATCAATGATGAATCAATAATAAATCAATGGTGAATCAATAATAAATCAATGGTGAATCAATGATAATCAATAATAAATCAATAATAAATCAATGATGAATCAATAATAAATCAATGGTGAATCAATAATAAATCAATGGTGAATCAATAATAAATCAATGGTGAATCAATGATAATCAATAATAAATCAATAATAAATCAATGATGAATCAATAATAAATCAATAATAAATCAATGATGAATCAATAATAAATCAATGGTGAATCAATAATAAATCAATGGTGAATCAATAATAAATCAATGGTGAATCAATGATAATCAATAATAAATCAATAATAAATCAATGATGAATCAATAATAAATCAATGGTGAATCAATGATAATCAATAATAAATCAATAATAAATCAATGATGAATCAATAATAAATCAATGGTGAATCAATGATGAATCAATAATAAATCAATGGTGAATCAATGATAATCAATAATAAATCAATGATGAATCAATAATAAATCAATGGTGAATCAATGATAATCAATAATAAATCAATGGTGAATCAATGATAATCAATAATAAATCAATAATAAATCAATGATGAATCAATAATAAATCAATAATAAATCAATGATGAATCAATAATAAATCAATGGTGAATCAATGATAATCAATAATAAATCAATGATGAATCAATAATAAATAAATGATGAATCAATGATTAGCTGCTGTTTTTATTCCAGATAATAATCAATAAATAAAAGAACTGATCAGGTATGACATTACAGGTGACGTAGCTGGAGGTGGAGCTCACCTGGTGCTCGGACATGTCCCGGCAGGCCTGCACAGCCTGGTCCCGGTGGGTCCTCTGGATGAACTGCAGGGCCAGATTCGGGTCCGGAGGGACGTCCAGCAGCAGCTCGGCGGGCCGGTCCGAGAAGCGACACTGGCGGCCGAACTCACTGCGGAGCTTCGTGTAGACGTGGACGATCTCCATCCGGACACCGGGGGACCACCGGACACCCGAGACTGACGTTAACGGACCAACAACCACCGAGACTGACGTTAACGGACCAACAACCACCGAGACTGACGTTAACGGACCAACAACCACCGAGACTGACGTTAACGGACCAACAACCACCGGAGACCGACCGAATTAAACCGAATTAAACCGAATTAAACCGAATTAAACCGAATTAAACCGAATTAAACCGAATTAAACCGCCAGACAGAAACTTTTTGTAACGGAGCTCTGATCATAAATGGCGGCGCTGTGTTTCTGTATCCTAGCAACGCTGTGAACGCCACGGTATCCTAGCAACAGGCCCTTTGAACCAACGTACTTCCTCCAGCCTGCAGGCGGCGCTGTTCGCTCTCTCCGCTTCGCTTTCCTCTCAGCGAAGCGTCGTCGACGCGGAACTCGCAGCGTGTTTACGTCCCCGCTGGCCCTCTTTGTTCCGCAGCTCAAAGTGCGCCAAAGCCGCAGGATGTGCGCCGTGCAGCTGCTGCGGGTGTCGGTCCACGAGCGGATCAGCGCCGCCGCGGAAGACTTCCTGCTGCAGCTGGAAAAAGGAGAAGAAGCGGCGGAGCTGCCGGCGCTGAGAGCGCTGCTCACCGAGCGGCTGACGGCGGCTGCGGAGGAGATCGTCGGTCTGCTGGAGGAAACCGTGGCGGAGTACGAAGAGCGAGTGGAGCGGTCCGAGCGGGAGATCTGCCGCCAGAGGAGGCTGCTCGATGCGCTGCTGAAGCCCCAAGTCCGGCTGCACAGAGCAGGTCAGTCCCGCCGCAGGTTGCTCACCCGGCGGCCCGCACACCCGCTGTTTACCAACCGGAAACAGAGTCCCACAAGTTTCAGTGTGAAATAAAGAAAATAAAAAGACATGAATCTGAAATCAGCTGTCAGTCTGTCAGCGACCGGAACCGCAACTCTCATTTATTAACGTAGCGCCGCAAAGCCTGCTGGGACCTGGAGTTCCTCCAGGCCGAGTCCATTATTGATCCGTCACCATGGAGACCTGCGGAGTCTTCCTCACATCCCTCCATCAGTTTGTTCTGATGAATCCGGTTCTGTGGGTCTGAAGGAACCCGGTCACTTTAAGACCTGCTCTGTCGCTCAGGGAGGCCCCCGTCCTCCCCTCTGTCCCTCCGTCCCCTCCGTCCCCCACCACAGTGGTCCTCCATCAAGAGTGACCTTGCCGTGACTCAGTGCAGAAAGTTCTTGGTGGTTCCGGTGGGCGAAATGGCCCTAAAATAATATCACAATATTTCTGCGTATTTTTGCAACATTCTGGATAATAATTGATTATTAGTTTTAATAAATAGTGTTTTAGATTTGTGTGTCAGTATAAACTGAACTGTTTGGTGTCATTACGGCAACAAGTCGGAAAAAAATCCGTTGTCACGAAATAACTTTTTAAATCATCTGAAGAATAATTTTATCGTGAACGACTCCGTGTTCTGATCCATGTCGACTTTAAACTGGATATTTTTCTTCAGGAAACGTTTGTTACACTTATTGATCTACAACAGATTCGGTTTTATTTTGGCGGGGCAGAAGGTTGAAGGTTCTGTCATCAGGAACCGGTTCTGTTGGTGAATTATTGATCCTGCAGAATATTTATATGATGAAACTTTAAATTACAGCAGTTTGCATCACGTGTGTTTCAGAGTGTCCGTCAGACGACCGGGATCAGGACCGGGACCAGGACCAGGACCGGGATCAGGATCAGGACCCGGATCAGCACCGGGAGCTGCCCCACATCAAAGAGGAGCAGGAGGAGGTCTGGACCAGTCCGGAGGAGCAGAGGTTCAATCCTGTCCCGGTGAAGAGTGAGGAAGACGAGGAGAATCCTCATCACAGCCGGACTGAGGAGGACAGAGACTCTGAGGCAGGACAAGGACAAGGACCCGGACCAGAACCACACTTGCAGCCGGTCAGTGAGGACAACTCGGTGGACTCGACTGAAACCGACGACAGCGACTGTGACTGGACTCAAACGAACGAGGCTCCGTCGGGCGTCGAGGACGTTAGAACCAGCGACGGCGGACCCTCGGCGAAGGAAAGACCGTTTCCCTGCTCGTACTGCGGGAAGCGGTTCAGCCTGAAGGGGAACCTGAACCGACACATCCGGGACCACACGGGCGAGCGGCCGTTCCCCTGCTCCGACTGCGACAAGTCCTTCAAAGACAGCGGCTCGCTGACGGCTCACATGAGGTGTCACACCGGAGAGCAGCCATACAGCTGCTTGTTCTGTGGGAAGAACTTCAGCGGGCGCGGCAACATGACCCGGCACATGAGGATCCACACCGGGGAGAAACCCTTCAGCTGCTCCGTGTGCAGCAAGAGCTTCCACGTGAAGGAGCACCTGAACCGGCACATGAAGTACCACACGGGGGAGAAACCCTTCAGCTGCTCCGTGTGCGGGAAAGGATGCGCTCAGAAGACCGACCTGAAGAAGCACATGAGGGTCCACACGGGGGAGAAACCCTTCAGCTGCCCCTTCTGTGGGAAGTGCTGCGCCGAGAAGGGAGACCTGACCAAACACATGCGCGTCCACACGGGGGAGAAACCCTTCAGCTGCAACGTCTGCGGGAAAAGCTGCGCCCAGAAGGGGAGCCTGAAGATCCACATGAGGGTCCACACGGGGGAGAAACCCTTCAGCTGCAACGTCTGCGGGAAAAGTTTCACCGTCACGGGACACTTAAAGAGACACATGAAGCTGCACGTGGCAGCCAGCGGTCAGCCGGGCGAGTCGGCCCAGACCCGGTCCGCCAGAGTCCAAACAGAGGTCCCCACGGACCGACAGGACACATGAAGCAGGCCTGTTCCTCGGACCGATCACCTGTTGGAACAAATGTTCTCAAGCTTTATGCATCATCTGGACCAGACCAGAACTTCATCTGGACCAGAGCTGCAGACCATCGTCAGCCGGTCCGTGATGGAGAAGCTTCAGACTGGCTGATGTGGTTCTGGTTCTGCAGGTCCAGAGTCCAGCAGGACTGGTTGAGGTCCAGGAGCCTCAGAGACACACAGAACCTTCCGTTCAGAACTCGTGTGAAGGTCCGATGACGTTTTTGGTCGTTTTGAAGCAGAAATACAGAAACACAGACAATGAAGCTTTGTTGCATGTCGTGCTTTTATTTTGAAGGGTCGTCTACTCTGCTGCTCTATGGTGTCGGGCGGATTAATAATCGGAGCTGTGATGCTGACCTGTCGTCTGATTGGTCGAGTCGGACCTGCCGTCCAAAAATCATGTGATTCTACAGAGAAATAAAAATCCTCTTTCAAGATTCTCGTGTAAAAACATTATTTTAGGAGTTAACTGACCTTTAAAGGCTCATTCCGCTTTATTTATTTAGGGTCTCTGACATTCAGGAGTCCAACAGAGGTCAACGTGTGAGAACACTACGCTAACATGTTAGCGCACTAACATCTAAAAGGGCTAACATACGAGGGTTCTTTGCTAACATGTAAGGCAGGTACATGAACTGAGGCCCTGGAAAGACATGGATGAAGTGAGACAGTACCACCTTCAGGCGGGAGGGAGAACAACACCAGAAACATCTAATGACCCAAAACAGTAAAAAAAAATTACTCAGAGTTAAAGACGGAAACATGTGGTGAAGACGCTTTGACGAAGGAAGTTAAATATACTTTAGAAACAAAACTTCAAAACAAAAGCAGAAAAGTGAGGAGTGGTTGTGTTTGAGTTCTGGCTGTGTTGTTTGTCAACATGACAACATGAAGACTCACACGGGAGAAACCGTCCGGCTGCTTGCTTTGGTGATAAAAGATTCATGCAGACGGAACAGCTGACGAACCACACGGACCAGAAACGCTTCCTCTACTGCGTCTGTGGCAAACGGTTCACATGGCGGTTCAAACTCAGAGACGAGTGTGTCGGCGAGTCCTTGGAGCTCCGACATGGGCGGACCGAGGCGAAGCTGTCAGGCAGCAGCTCCTCCAGCAGGGGGCGTCCATCAGCTATGATCAATACAGGTGAGGAGACGACAGAGAGACCGTTCGGATGCTCTCGGTGCGGGAAAACTTTCCGTCGCAAGAAGAACCTGCAGGAACACGAGGACTCGTATGGGGGAGAAACCCTCCGGATGCTCGGCATGCGGGATTGTTTCACCTGGAGGCGGAGCTTCACCAATGATGAGGTGTCACTCAGAGACAGAGAGGAGGTGAACTGGAGGAAACAAACTCCCGCTGTGATCGGACTCCTCGTGTTCATGTTCTGCTCCTTGTTGTTATAGCAGGAAAAAGCCAGTTTCTTCAGAGCAGCTTGCAGCGGATGAAGGTGAAGAGACGCCGACCGGTGGCTCCGCCTACTCTGATGTTTTATAAATATGTTATAAAAAACAGTCTCAGATTCCTTCTGTGACTCATCAACCGGCTGGTTCTGCTGAGTGAAGTTTGTTTCCACCTGGAGGCCGACTGGTATTAGAAGTGTGTTTTCTCACCTGTACAGGTTTCACATCTCGCTGTTCTATGAACTCTGGATTCAACTGAACCTACAAACCTCCAGATAAAAAAACAACAACTTCAAACTGAATTTAAAAACAGAAGAACGAGTTAATTTAACGAGCGAACAGTAAGCATTTGACATGACTCTGATGTTCCCAGTGACATCATCGTACATCCAATTTTCAGGACCTTGGTTTGGTGAATATTTTGTGGCGTGATGATGTTTCTGTTTATGTTCCTGGTTTGTCTGAACGTGTTCAATCTGTAACGAACATGAAAGAAAATCAATTATAAATTAAATGACTCACCTCTTGTCTGTCTTGTTTCACTTCCTGTCCTTTGTATGACTGTTGGCCCCGCCCCCTGATTATTTCCATCTGTCCCTCGTATTCCCTGCTGTATTTAGTCTGTGAGCTCTTCTTCTCTCTTTCTCACTTTATTTCAGATTTTTGGGGAAAAGAAAGAAGCAGCAGGGACACAAATCCACTGAGTATGAGGGGGGTGGAGCTACGATTGGGTTGTTGTTTTTTCAACATGCTGTCGTCCTGTTGGAGAAGCCTGTTGCCATGGTGCCACAGTTCAGAGGTGGTTTGTGTTCTCTGGATTTCAAAAGATGCAGCAACAGACACGAAACTTAAACAAAGTGACAAGCAGGGAAGAAGAGCACACAGAGAAAATACAGCAGGGAGGGAAGGACAATGAGGGACAGGTGGAACTGATCAGGGGGCGGGGCCAACAATCATACAACAGGACAGGAAGTGAAACGAGACATCTTACCCCAGCTGCCTGAAGGAAACCCAGAGAAGCACCTCCTGGTCTGTTTCGTCGACTGTCGCCCTCTCTAACGCCGACTGGAGGCGTGTCTTCAGCGCCTCAGGGCGGAGCTCTCCGAACGCCTTCTAACACGGATACTAAGACTTGGATGTGGGAGTAGTTGATGGAGGAGGAGGAGGAGGAAAATCTACTTCTAGCAAATCATCAGAAGTCTGAGGAAGAGAAGGCAGGGAGGACCGACCGGCTCGAAGGGAGGCAGCAGGGGGCGCCAAACTCAGGCTGGAGGTACCGGACCAACATGTCCTCTCTGGACGAAACCCTCCGAGGCTGAAAGTTCTGGACGAACATCTTCCATCTTATTTTCTTTATCAGGACAACAACAATCAAATGATTAATAATATATCTGATATTAATAATCAGAAATATTCTGAACAAGTGAAAGTTTTATGGTTTTATTTAGAAGCAGGTTTGATACAAAAAACATCCGAAAAAGCTACAGAAGAAAAGGAGACGAAACTCAAACAAGTCCATCTGCCTTCGAGAAAGAAGAATCCACGTCAACTTTACAAAAATAATTTCTGTTTCTAGGCTGTAATAAAACAAAATCACATCTTTATCCAATCAAATGAATTTAAGAAGGTGAGGTGTCAACCAGGTTTCTGCTCAGCGTGACGACTCCCCGACACACTGGTGGTATTTCAGCTCCGTGAACCAGGCGAAGCGTCGGCTGCACACGCTGCAGCGGTGAGGTTTCTCCTTCATGTGAGTGGACATGTGAGACTGCAGAGTTTTCATGTGTTTGACCTTCTTCCCACAGACGGAGCAGCTGAATGGTTTCTCTTTGTTGTGAGTTTCCATATGTCTCTGCAGATAGTGGTTGTTTCGGACTTCTTTCCCGCACACCGGACATCTGACTTCCTGTTTCCTGCTCGTTACCACCTTCCTGTCCGGAGCGTCGGTGGTTTCCACAGAGTTCAGACCGGCCGGAGGTTTCCTGGTCTCCTTCCAGAAGTCGCTGTCAACGCTGTCGTCACTCTCCGGCTGCAGAGACTCTGACACCTTGTTGTCAGCACATCTGGATGGATTTCTGACCGACTCACTTTCAGAGTTTAAACCTGAACGAAGTTGTCTGGTCTCGGTCCAGAAGTCACCATCATCGCTTTTCAGTCCTGGTCCTGGTGCTGCCACAGAGTCTGTGTTCTCCTCAGTGTGGCTGTGATGAAGCTGTGACCACTGAGGTTTCTCTTCTTCTTCAGTCTTCACAGTGACAGGACTGAATGGGAGCGAGTTGATCTGAGCCTCCTCCTGCTCCTCTTTGATGTGGGGGTCCTGCTGGTCCTGGTCCTGCTGGATGGAGGTGTGACTGTGAAGTGTTGCGTTGCTCTCAGAGACTTCCTGATGTTTGTCGCTGGTGAAACCGGACTCCTGTTCTCTGGTCTGTCTCCACAGATCGCTGTCATCAGTGTCGGGGTCACAGGAGTCAGAGTCTGGGTCTCCGGGGTCTGGATGAGGGTTCCTGGATGGTTCTGGTCCGGTCTGGCTGTGATGAAGCTGTGACGGCAGGTGGAAACGTAGATGGCAACGGAGACTATATTGGCTGCGGAATCTTCTGGGACAAATGTTGCACCTGTACATGTTCTTGTTCTTGTGGACCTCCATGTGTTTGATCAGGTTTCGTCTCCATGCGAAGCCCCGCCCACAAACTGAGCAGGTGAACTGCGTTTGTCCCGAGTGGCTCCTCATGTGTTGGACTAAAGAGTCTCTGTCGCTGAAAGCTGCGCTACAAACCGAACACCTGAAGGTGTTTCCTCTGGAGGTCCGTCTCAGGTGAGGAATTAGATCTTCAGGTCTTTCTTCACGCCAAAGTTTGTTGACAACAATCTTCTCCTCAGTCTGGTTCTGGTGAAACCTCGACGACTCACCGACACACTCACGACGAACGACCGCCGACTCCAACGGTCCGTCTTCGATGTTCCGCTGCGTCTGTTCCTGCAGAGCCGAGCTGCCTTCAGCCGGTTTGAGACTCTCAGAGATGATGAATGTTTTCCGGTCGGCGTCGCTGACTGAACCTTCTCCAACGCGTCCATCATTCCTGGGTTTGGTTCTGGTGGCGTCATCAGGACCGCTCGGTGGTTTCCTGCCAGAGTTACATCCTGCATCGCTGACAGACTTCCTGTTTCTCTGGTAGGTGAAACCTGACGAGTGATGCCGGGTCTCCTTCCAGAACGCACTGTCAGCATTGTCTTCTCGTTGTAAACCGGGACCTGGACCCCGGTCCCCGGTCCGACCTGGACCCCGGTCCCCGGTCGGGTCTTGCTGTGCGGGTCGGCCGGTACATTTGTGTTCTTTGATCTGAAACTTCCAGGAAAATCTTTTCCCACAGACTTTGCAGCTGAACGGTTTCACCGGGGTGCGTGAGAACATGTGTTTCCTGACGTACGCGTCGTACGGTTTCTCCCCCGTGTGGCTTCTCATGTGGACCTCCAGCTGAGACCGGAACTTAATTTGCAGACCACAAACTGAGCAGATGAACGGTCTATTTTCCGGGTGAGTCGCCTTGTGGGCAACCAGAAGAGCTCTGTCGAGAAACGTGTCTCCACATATCGAGCAGCGCCACCATGACAACCCAACACACCTGTGGTAGGTGACCTGTCGGGACCACCTGAAGGACCTTTTACAGACGCTGCAGCTGTACGGTTTCTCCCCCGTATGGATTCTCATGTGACCCTTCAGCTGAGACCTGAATCTGAACAGCAGGCCACAAACCGAGCAGCTGATCCGTTTGTTCTCCGGGTGAGTTCTCCTGTGGGCGACCAGAAGAGTTCTGTCAGGAAACGTTTCACCACATAGAGAGCAGATCGGCGGCTTCTTGGCTCGACGTCGGCGCTGCCGCAGCGGCCGGCGTGTTTTAGTGAACGCTTTGTTGCGCGCTGAGCAACTCCAACGTTTGGTTTTAGAAGTTCCCTCATTCTGATCACTCTCTGCTTCAGAAATGTCCAATTCCTTCTCATCACTGTTTGATTGTAAATGTCCCAAGTTCTGGTCCGAGTCCTCTCCGGAGTCACGTCCATCACCGTCTGGCTCCTCCTGGTTCTCCTGGTCCAGACTGCAGCTCCTCTCTTGCCGATCAGTAGGAACCTTTTGTCTTCTCACCAACAGCAGCTGGACGTCTGCAGGAAACACTGAAGAACACAAACACAGACGGTGGAACAAGGAGATTAGAGACTAAGTTGGTGAAGACCCTGCAGTCGAAGACCATCCATCATCATCATCCATCCATCATCATCATCCATCATCCATCATCATCCATCCATCCATCATCATCATCCATCCATCATCATCATCCATCCATCATCATCATCGTCCATCATCATCATCATCCATCCATCATCATCATCATCATCATCATCCATCATCATCATCATCCATCCATCCATCATCATCATCCATCATCCTCATCATCATCATCATCATCATCCATCATCATCATCATCATCCATCATCATCATCATCCTCATCATCCATCCATCATCATCATCATCATCATCATCATCATCATCATCATCATCATCATCATCATCCATCATCCATCATCATCCATCATCCATCATCATCATCATCATCATCATCATCATCATCATCCATCATCATCCATCCATCATCATCATCATCATCATCATCATCCATCATCATCATCATCATCATCATCATCCATCATCATCATCCATCATCATCATCATCATCATCATCATCATCATCATCATCATCATCATCATCATCATCATCATCATCATCATCATCATCATCATCATCATCATCCATCATCATCATCATCATCATCATCATCCATCATCATCCATCATCATCCATCATCATCATCATCATCATCATCATCATCATCATCATCCATCCATCATCATCATCATCATCATCCATCATCATCATCATCATCATCATCATCATCATCATCCATCATCATCATCATCATCATCATCATCATCCATCATCATCATCATCATCATCATCCATCATCATCATCCATCATCATCATCATCATCATCATCATCATCATCCATCATCATCATCCATCATCATCATCATCCATCATCATCATCATCCATCATCATCATCATCATCATCATCCATCATCATCATCATCATCATCATCATCATCATCATCCATCATCATCATCATCATCATCATCCATCATCATCCATCATCCTCATCATCATCATCATCCATCATCATCATCATCATCATCCATCATCATCATCATCATCATCATCCATCCATCATCATCATCATCCATCATCATCATCCATCCATCATCATCATCATCATCATCCTCATCATCATCATCATCCATCATCATCATCATCCATCATCATCATCATCATCACCATCATCATCATCATCATCATCCATCATCATCCATCATCATCATCATCCATCATCATCATCATCATCATCATCATCATCATCATCATCATCCATCATCATCATCATCATCCTCATCATCCATCATCATCATCCATCATCATCATCATCATCATCATCATCATCATCATCATCATCATCATCATCATCATCATCATCCATCATCATCATCATCATCATCATCATCATCATCCATCATCATCATCATCCATCATCCATCATCATCATCATCATCATCATCATCATCATCCATCATCATCATCATCCATCCATCATCCATCCATCATCATCATCATCCATCATCATCCATCATCATCATCATCATCATCTCATCATCATCCATCATCCATCATCATCATCATCATCATCATCCATCATCATCATCATCCATCATCATCCATCCATCATCATCATCATCATCATCATCATCATCCATCATCATCATCATCATCATCATCATCATCATCATCATCCATCATCATCATCATCATCATCATCATCATCATCCATCATCCATCATCATCATCATCCATCATCATCATCATCATCCATCATCATCATCATCATCCATCATCATCATCATCATCATCATCATCATCATCATCATCATCATCATCATCCATCATCCATCATCATCATCATCATCATCATCCTCATCATCCATCATCATCATCATCATCATCATCATCATCCATCATCCATCATCATCATCATCATCATCATCCATCATCATCATCATCATCATCCATCCATCATCCATCATCATCATCATCATCATCATCATCATCATCATCATCATCATCCATCATCATCATCATCATCATCATCATCCATCCATCATCATCCTCATCATCCATCATCATCCATCATCCATCATCCATCCATCATCATCATCATCATCCTCATCATCCATCATCATCCATCATCCTCATCATCCATCATCATCATCATCATCATCCTCATCATCCATCATCATTAGTGTTAATATACCAGCTGATCTAAATGGGAATATTAACGTTGATGTAGAATAAATTACATAAATGATGAAGATGTTATTTTATTTGTTGGCTGCCGGATCAATAAAACACGATTTAAGATGTTCAGATTGAATTGAGTGTCACTTGACCAACAGGAAGTGGAGCAGCAGGTCTTCCACCTGATGATGATGATGTCACTGTGAGCTCACCAACAGTGACATCATCACTTCCTGTCTGGTTCAGGTGACATTTTTTATGCAGGAAGTTTGTATTTTCTCAGTTAACAGTTAGAAAACTAAGAAGGTTAAAATATTATTAACTAACATTCATAAAATAACAGAGGACACAAAACAAGACTTTTTAACTCTGAAGTTCTTCTAACAGAACCTCAGAACCTCTGAGAGGAACCGAACAGTTCAACATCAGCGACAGGAAGGAAAAACCGCTAGCGGCTAACCGCTAACAACAAGGCTAACAGGCTAACAGCAGAAATAAAAACCAACCTGCTGTCCGCAGCTCGTCGCGGTTTGAAAGCAGATCCACGAGTTTCCGTCTGCGATCGATCGCCTCTTCATATCCGGATATTGATCTCTCCACGTGTCCGATCAGATGCGCGCGAGCCGCCGTGATGAGCCTCCGTTTGAAGGAATCTTTGAGCTCCTGAAGTCTGGACATGTTCCACCGATCGGAGAGTCCCACTTCCGCTCATGTCCTGCTGCAGCTCCACATCCACACGAGCAAGCTGCGGACACGCACCCGGAACCGGAAACAGGCCGCCGGCCGCTGCAGGACTTCACAATAAAAGCGGAGAGGTTCAGAACGTGTAGCTTCTTCTAATTTAATTGGCGGATCGCAACCAACTTGAATAGGTGCGTACTGCCACCTACCGTACCGGAGTGTGTAACTCCAATCAATCCCACTTGTGTGAAATCAAGCTGTCCAGTTTGGATCAACACTGATTGTGGATCAGTTTCACCTGCTGTTGTACAAATGGAACAAACAGGTGGAAATGAGGCAATTATCAAGACAACCCTATAAAGGAACGGTTCTGCAGGTGGTGACCACAGACCGTTTCTCTGTCCTCGTACTTTCTGGATGATCGTTGGTCCCTTTTGCATTTTGCCAGTGTCCTCACCACTAGAGGGAGCATGAGGTGTCTCCAACCCACAGAAGTTGTTCAGGTAGTGCAGCTCATCCAGGAGGGCACATCAATGCACGCTGTGGCAAGAAGGTTTGCTGTGTCTGTCAGCACAGTGTCAAGAGGACGGAGGACATACCGGGAGACGGGCCGGTCCACCAGGAGACGTGGAGGGGGCCGTAGGAGGACAACAACCCGGCAGCGGGACCGCTATCTGCTCCTTTGTGCAAGGAGGAGCAGGAGGAGCGTTGCCAGAGCCCTACAAAATGACCTCCAGCAGGCCACTAATGTGCATGTTTCTGCTCAAACTGTCAGAAACAGACTCCATGAGGACGGTACGAGGGCCCGACGTCCACAAGTGGAGTCTGTGCTCACAGCCCGACACCGTGCGGGGAGACCGGACTTTACCGGAGAACACCGAGATCGGCAGCTTCTCCGTCGGCGCCCTGCGGTCTTCACGGACGAGAGCAGGTTCACACTGAGCACATGTGACAGACGTGACGGAGTCTGGAGACGCCGTGGAGAACGTTCTGCTGCCTGCAACATCCTCCAGCGGGACCGGTTCGGCGGCGGGTCAGCGACGGTCTGGGGAGGCGTTTCTTCGGAGGGCAGCGCAGCCCTCCGTGTGCTAGCCAGAGGTACCCTGACTGCCATTAGGTCCCGGGATGAGATCCTCAGACCCGTTGAAGACCATCTGCTGGTGCAGCGGGTCCCTGGGTTCTTCTGATGCAGGACAATGCTCGGCCTCATGTGGCTGGAGTGTGTCAGCAGTTCCTGCACGATGAAGGCATCGACGCTCCGGACCGGCCCGCCCGTCCCCCAGACCCGAATCCAATCCGGCACATCCGGGACATCGTGTCTCATTCCGTCCGCCGACGCCACGTCCACCGCAGACTGTCCGGGAGTGGACCGATGCTTTGATCCGGGTCTGGGAGGAGATCCCTCAGGAGAACATCCGTGGTCTCATCAGGAGCATGCCCAGGCGTTGTAGGGAGTGATACAGGCACGTGGAGGACACACACACTACTGAGACTCATTTGGACTTGTCTTCAGGAATCTCCACAGAAGTTGGATCAGCCTGTGATCTGATTTTTCCACTTTTATTTGGAGTATGATTCTGAATCCAGACCTCCATGGATAATGATTCTGATTTCCATTGATCATTCTGATGTTATCTTGTTCTCAACACATTCCACTATGTAATGAATCAAGATTTGAACTGGAAGATTTCATTCATTGACATCTAGGATGTTGTTTAAGTGTTCCCTTTATTTTTTGGCGCAGTGTATGTAACCAGGGCGATGCAGCTAAGTTTGATGTTGGTCCGTGACACAGAAAGTTGATGTTTAAGGTCAAACGATGCTCCAAACCTCATGAAACATGTGTCAGCACCAACCTTCCTGAGTTTCTGAAGATGTTAAAGCCGCCAAAAAAAAGCCAATTTTTTTTTTTAAAGAAGAATAAGGAACAAGAATAACATTTAAACTGCAAGTGTGAATATGCATGCTGCACGTTGGGGATCCACACAATTAGCGTGTCTTCATTTATCTCCTTTATACGGGGATTTAACTGTGTGACTCTGACCTGGATCGGGGGGGAAGATCCACAGGAGGTCGTCCGTCTCAGATTCTTCCGCATCAGACACTTGGTTAAGTATTTTATATTTCTGCACTTCCCTTGTTTGCATTTGAAGTGAATCCTCCAAAAGCAGCGTTGTGTTCACCGCCACAGTTCCACTTCCATCTTCATGTTGGCCTCCACATCTCAGCTTCCTTCCTTTGTCCTGCAGCTGGAATAAACTCTTTTACATCATAGCTCATACATCCTATTCTTATTTTCTGAGACAAAACCTTTTCAAAGTCAAGCAGCACTGATAAACTGTCCGTTTTCATTTCATTTAGATTTATTTGTAATCTCGAAGCGTTCACTTCCTGTATGATCTCATGTATGGAGGCTGACGATGGCCCATCCTGTCGAACACCGCTCAGCTCTCTGGAATATGACAACTGATTCAGAGTTTCAGCTCTGAGGATCTTCTGTCTTTGGTCTGCAGCAAAAATCAAAAGCTGCCTGTTGCTTAAAACCTTTGCAAACTCGATCGTTCTCATTTCATTCTGTTGCCTTGAACAGTTTTAACGGGCCCTCTCCTTTTTAAACGCAACCACAACTTTCCAATCGTTGGTTCAACCTCCTTCTTCACTTCATCGAGCAGCCTTCATCTTTGCTCATCGCTGAGCTCCTGTTCCTCTTTCTGAAACCTGCCATGACATATCATCCTCTCACCATGAGAGCTGCATTCACGGTACAGATGTTGCTAATCCGCAAAATTTCTGCTCTCTTCTCGCAATCCGCAGTTTTCCAACACGTTTTTTTATTTTTTAAATTCGACCCGGAAGTACTCGCCTGGGTTCGTGGTTTCTTCTGCGGCTGACATGTCGGGACTCCGGGGTCTGCAGGGCTTCATCAGGCAGCGGCTCACCGCGGCTCTGGACGACGTCCTGGGACACCTGGACCGAACCATCCGGGACTACGAGGCGGAGCTGGACCGCCGACACCGGGACCTGCTGCGCGAGGCTTTAACGGCAGACCGGAAGCAGCGCGCGAAAGGTTTGTTTTCCTGCTAAGCTAACGTTAGCCTGTTAGCCGCAGCTGTCGATTAATGGAGAAGTTTATTATTATTATTGAACAGATGTTTAACGTCACAGATCTGATTGTCTTCACAAACCTCCTGTTTGATTCCCTGATATTTATTTTAATGGATCAGTTTACATTTTGTTAAAGTTTAGAAATGCTGCGTTTAATTTGTGCGATTTATTTTGATATTACGACCGGAAACAGAGAGAATGAAGGTCTTAAATGTACGTTAAATACTGACAATAAACAAATATATAATAATTAATCAGTGAGGACATCATTATTTACAGTCCAGTAAATATAAACAGTCGAGGCTCCAGAACGGAGCCCTGCACAGGTGTGTTTCAGAGGTCACAGGTGTGTTTCAGAGGTCACAGGTGTGTTTCAGAGGTCACAGGTGTGTTTCAGAGGTCACAGGTGTGTTTCAGAGGTCACAGGTGTGTTTCAGAGGTCACAGGTGTGTTAGTATGTATAAAGGTCAGAGGTCACGTGTGTTTATCTTCATTTTATAAAACTAGATTCTGTTTCTTAACGTCCTATTTTATTTTGCTTTGAACACATAAATGAACATTTAAAGCGTTTAGAGAGACGGTCTCATAGCAACCAAAGACGTTCAACGAGTCGTCATCGTCACATAGAACTTTTATTCTGCTTCTGTCTCCTGCAGATGTTCAGCAGCTGCTGGTGAGTAAAGAGGAGGTTTGTCCTGAGGAGGAGCAGCTGAACCAGAACCAGCAGAACCAGGACCAGGAGGAACAGGACCAGGAGGACCAGGACATTAAAGAGGAGCAGCAGGAGGCTCAGATCTCCTCGTTCAGTCGTGTCCCGGTGAAGAATGAGGAAGAGGAGAACCCTCAGTGGTCACAGCTTCATCACAGTTGGACTGATGAGAACAGAGGACTAGAACCAGGTCCAGGTCTAGAACCCGGTCCAGATGATAACACCTCAGAGTTTTTTGAACCAAAGATTGAAGTCAGTGTCGACGACGAGGAGACGTTTGAACTTCCCATCAGCGATCCGGACTGTCTGAAGTCCGTCAGTTGCTCCGAGTGTGGGAAGCGGTTCGGTTCTCCGGGTCAGCTAAGGGCCCACATGAGGTCTCACACCGGAGAGAAACCGTTCAGGTGCTCCGTCTGCAGGAAGAGCTTCTCGTGGAGCGGTCGGCTGCAGAAACACATGAGGATCCACACCGGGGAGAAACCGTACGGCTGCTCGGTGTGCGGAAAAGGTTTCAGTGAAAGCGGGAACCTGAAGGTCCACATGAGGATCCACACCGGAGAGAAACCGTTCAGCTGCTCAGTCTGCGGGAAGAGTTACTGTCAGAGCGGGAACCTGAAGGTCCACATGTTGGTCCACAGAGAGGAGACGACCTTCAGCTGTGACCGAAGGTTCTCCGAGCTTCATCAGCTCAACACCCACCAGAGTCTTCGTCGGTCCTCTCAGCTTCATCGCTGCCACACGGAGGAGAACCGGGACTCTGAGGCAGAACCGGGTCAGCACCTACACCAACATCCAGAGGAAAGAACCTCCGACAGCTCTGAGCACCGCAGAGTGCCTGCAGGCCGGGTGGGCTGCAACATCTGCTTAAAGACCACCACCTGCTCCGAGTGTGGGAAGCGGTTCGGTTCTCCGGGTCAGCTAAGGGCCCACATGAGGTCTCACACCGGAGAGAAACCGTTCAGGTGCTCCGTCTGCAGGAAGAGCTTCTCGTGGAGCGGTCGGCTGCAGAAACACATGAGGATCCACACCGGGGAGAAACCGTACGGCTGCTCGGTGTGCGGGAAAGGTTTCATAGAGAGCGGGAACTTGAAGGTCCACATGAGGATCCACACCGGAGAGAAACCGTTCAGCTGCTCCGTCTGCGGGAAAAACTACTCTCAGAGCGGGAACCTGAAGCAGCACATGTGGATCCACCGAGAGAAGACCTGATCCACCGAGTGAAGACCTGATCCACCACAAACTCTGAGGCGGCTTCATCTGTAGCGGTTCCAGTCCATCCGACCTTCAGTAGGCGGCTCAGAACCACAACAGAACCACAACAACATTACTCATCATGCTTCCTGTCTGAAGGTTCAGTTCCACCTGACAACTGAACCATGAACGTCTAAACAAAATACACTTTCAGATTAATTCTCATGAACACAGACGTCTGCTCACCTGAGGGGGCGGTCCTTCAAGGTCCCGGGACACTGGAGGTTCACACTGATGGAAGAATGAGGCGTCTCAGTCCGCCTCCCAATCTCAACACGTTCACACCTAAACTCGGTGAGGACGGAGGAGGATAAGTGTGTCTCGGCCCACTTCAGTCTCTGTCTGAAAACAAGAATAAAAATAAATGTGAAACTCTGCTGGTTGTTTTTATTTTGTTTTTGTTCCCACGTCACACACACTCACACACACACACACTCACAGTCACACAAAGACACATACTCACACTCACACACACACACACACACACACACACACACACACACACACTCACAGTCACACAAAGACACATACTCACACTCACACACACACTCACACACACACTCACACTCACACACACATCCACAAACTCACACTCTCATACACACTCTCACACACACTCACACATTTACACATACACACACCCACAAACTCTCTCTCACACACACACACACATCTGTGAGTGAGTGTGTGAAAGTGAGTGCATGTTAGTGTGAGTGTGTGAGAGTGTGTGTGAGTATGTGTGTGTGTGTGAGAGTGAGTGTGTGTGTATGTGTGTCTGTCACACACACCCACGCACTCTTACACACACACACTCACATACTCACACACAGTCTCTCACGTGAGGTCCAGTTCAGTCCAGATATTCAGGATGAGATGATTGTGACGTCCTCCGGTCTCCATCTCCGCAGCAGTGATTCAGTGGCAACCTCATGTTGTCGCGTTTCCATGGTAACACATACTTCCTGTTTCTGTGAAACTCACTCAGGTGAGAACTAAACTCACATTGATCGACGATAATTTCTGTTGTTACAGTTTCTGTTGAAGACGTTATAACATAAAACAGTTCTGATGATGACGATGATGATGCTGGGAGAAGATGAAGGCTGCCAATATTCAAGTAATCATTCAAATAGAACAAATCATTTTTTAAATGCGACGAACATGCTTCCTTATTTACCGTGTTTTTACCGGCTCCTGGTCGTCATGGTTTCCTCCCTTCACAATAAACTCACAGCGATGTCATCGTTTCACCGTTTATAAACCAGCTTAAGAAACACCTTTATGACCTCGCTGAAGTCTCTTATTGTGAAAATCAATGTGTCTAAACTTTCTTCTTTCAAAGTTAAACTCAGTTTCCAAATCTTTTTTATTTCATATTTATATTTAAGTTTATCAAACAGAAAATATCTTCGATTCAGAGAAATAAACATTTTACATGAAAATCAAAGTCTGAAACTCAAATTGACAGATTTTCAAAGCAAAATACTTAAGCCCTGCCCACTGCGTCCACTGCCAGTTTAACAAAGTTGTTTTTTTAAAAGACGACAGCGTTACTTTGCGGGATTTAAAGCTGCTTTTCACTTCATCGGGAACATGTTGGAACTTTTCACTGCAACAAACAAACACTGAATTATTATATTTTTCTAAGTAAAACATACAAATATTATTAAATAATATATTTCTCTGCTAAACTGAATATAAACTGAACTGTCACTCCAACTGCTCTCAACAACTTGTCAATATAAATCCCTGTGGACAGGAAGTGATCAGGAAGTGATCCGTTCCCACACACTGAACTGGTAGAGTTTTTCTCCCATGTGACTCGTCATGTGTCGCATCAGGTGGAAGTTCTGATTGAAACTCTTCCCACATGTTGAGCAGCTGAACGGTTTCTCCCCCGTGTGGAGTCTCATGTGCGTCTTCAGGTTGCACTTCAGGCTGAACTTCTTCCCGCACTCGCTGCAGCTGAAGCGTTTCTCCTCCGAGTGCTCGTACATGTGCAGCGTCATGCGTCTCTTCAGAGAGAAGCTCTTGTTGCAGATGGAGCAGCTGAAGGGTTTCTCTCCGGTGTGGATCCTCATGTGGCTCCTCAGGTTGCCGCGGCGACAGAACGTCCGGCCGCACTCGGAGCAGCAGAACGACTCCTCGGGATTGTTCCCGATGTCGTTGACCTCCGACTCTCCGGTTTGATCCCAAAACTCAACGCCGCCTTCCGTCTCCGGTTTCAGAGGTCCGACTCGGCCGTCGACCTTCGTCCTCCCGTCGTGAACCTTCATGTGTCGGCTGACGTCTCCGCTGTATCTGAAAGGCTTCTGGCAGATGGAGCAGCTGAAGGGTTTCTCTCCGGTGTGACTCCTCATGTGACTCAGCAAGTGGTCACGGCGGCAGAACGTCCGGCTGCACTCGGAGCAGCCGAACGACTCCTCTGGATTATTTCTGGTGTTGTTGACGTCCCAACGCTCGGCACCGGCTGTCTCAGATTCTGGAGGTTCAGCATCAGAACCTGGATGTGTGTTTGGATGTGAGTTCCCGCCTCCCTCTGGTCCCACGGGGCCGCCAACTCTCTTCCTGCCGGCGTGGATCTTCATGTGTCGGCTGACATCTCCGCTGTACCTGAAGCTCTTCTGGCAGACTGAACAGCTGAACGGTTTCTCTCCGGTGTGAAGCCTCATGTGACACATGAAGTTTCCTTTCTGAGAAAATCTTTTCCCGCAGAAGGAGCAGCCGAAGGGTTTCTCCCCCGTGTGGATCCTCATGTGAGCTCTCAGATACGGTTTACGGCCGAACCGCTGACCGCATTCAGAGCAGCTGAACGGTCGCTTCACGTTACAGTCGATGTCGATGACGGACAACTCAGACGGAGGCTCGCTGCTCTGCTCCCAGTCGCCGTCACTCACCTCCGTCTCTGAGGAGTCGGACGTCTGATGCTGTGAAGCCGGTTCTGTTTCTGTTTCTGTTTCTGTTTCTGGTCCTTTTGCTGGTCCTGGTCCTGGTCCTGCCACACAGTCTGTGTTCTCCTCAGTCCAACTGTGATGAAGCTGTGACCACTGAGGTTTCTCTTCCTCTTCCTCATTCTTCACCGTGACACGACTGAACGAGGAGATCTGAGCCTCCTGCTGCTCCTCTTTAATGAACCGGTCCTCCTGGTCCTCCTGGGCCCCTCGGTGCCGACCGGAGCTCCACTCTTCTTCACCAACGATCACTTTCAGGACGTCTGAAGGTAAAACTGAAACAGACACAGATGTTAATGAATTGTCATAAAATGTAAACTTTAAGTAGTGCTATCTGGTCCGTCACGCGCTGCACATCGGGGAGCCGGATCCTCGACGTGCAGCGCATGAGGGACCGCATATCACTACTTAAAGTTTACTTAAGTTTAAAGTTTACATTTTGTTCTCGTTTCCTGTTGCCAGCAGGGGGCGCTACGACTATGAGGGAATATTACCATACAGGTGTCTTCAGGACGGGACTGTTATCAAAGATGTAATGTTTGGAGAAGGTCGGTCCATGTACATAAGATTTACAGCCATTTGTAGTTTTATGGCAAGATGCTCAAAATGGCCGCCATGCTACGGGCACACTGATGAAAAAAAAACTAATTTTTTTTTTAGCAACTTTTAATCCCAAACATGTGAGTGCACAGAAAATGTTTTAAGTCGGTCCGACAAAATCTGTAGGAGGAGTTAATTAAAGTACAATATGTGCAAATCGCCCAAAATGGCGACTAAATTAAAAATGGCGGACTTCCTGTTGAGTTGAGGTCATGCTGCCAAGAGACTTTTTTGTACATCTTGATGTGATACACATATCCCAAAATTGTGGTGCATGTAGGTGAAACTAGGTGCCAGGGCTGCAGTTTAGGAGGCGCTAGCGAGCCGTTTGCCCACACCTTAAACATCAACTTCCTGTGTCACGGTAAAACATCAAACTTTGCTGCATCGCCATGGCGATGCCCTTTGACAAAGTCGAACTAAATTCTTAATATATCAACCACATGTTTACGCTATTCTGATCCCGACTTTAGGTTCGTGTGATCAGCCAGCTCGACGTAGAAGGTGAAAGTATGAAAAGTGTCATTTCCAGTTGTGGGGAAAAATAAGGAACGAGAATAATAATTCCATTGGATAATAACAGGGCCCTAAATATGATGAAGAGATTCAAAGAATTCTGGAGTGGAAATCACTGCATGGGCTCAGGAACACTTGTGAAAACCATCGTCTGTGAACACAGTTCATCGCTGCGTCCACAAATGATGTTAAAACTCTCCAAAGAAGAAACCAGATAGAAACATGATCCAGAAACACCGCCGCCTTCTCTGGACCGAGATCATTGAAGATGGACTGAGGTGAAGTGGACAACTGTCCTGAGGTCTGATGGATCACAATCTGAGATTCGGTTTGGAAATCATGGACGCTGCATCCTCCAGGTTAAAGAGGAGAGGGACCATCCAGCTTGTTATCAGCTCAGTTCAAGCTGAAATCCTCTATCAGGCAAGAATGGGACCACATTTCCTAGAACAACTTTATAGAGACGTGTTGCTGACATCACGTTCTCAATGAGAAAATATATTTGATATAAAACAATAAAATGTCTCAGATTCAATGTTTGATTTGTTGTCTTTGGTCTGTTTATAATTAAATATTAATGTTTACATAATTTATAATCATCACGTTCTGTTTTTATTTACATTTTATGAACGGTCTATCATGTTGGTGGAAGATGAACATCAGGATGGAAAATGTTACAAGAACATCTGTAAAGAGTTTTAGACTCAGACGGCTTCATGGAGGAAGTTTAATAAACCTCAGCGTTGTTTCATGTTCTGTTTTTATTTATTTGTTGATCTGATTTATTAAAATTAGACCTTAATTCAGTTTGTTGTAAAGTTGCTGAGTCCAGAAACAAGGTCACCGGTCCGACCCGGTCCAGATCTGAACCACGTCACCGGTCCGACCCGGTTCAGATCATCTCATTGGTCTGGATGTAAATAAAAACAGGGACTTGTTCCTTTTTTCATTTTCACAATAAAAGTTTAATGAATCAGAAACTGTGTTTTAAAGACTCGTCAGAGTCTCTAAGATATTCTGGACCGGGTCGGACCGGTCCAAGTGTCGCAGGTTTAGACCTGGACCGGGTCTGATGTGGTCCAGATCGGTCCTCCACGAACGGTGGATGGATTGTAAAGCTAATGTTAGCTTAGCACAGCGCTGACGGTTCCCGCCGCAGAAGAAGAAAACAAACCTTCAACTCGCAGCCTCGTTTCCGGGTTCAGACCCGGGTCCAGAACCTCCCGGTCCCGGTCCATCTGCGCTCTGTTTACTGGACCGGATAATCGGCGGGTGTTCGGGATCAGCTGTCGGCTTCACTCCGCTCACCGTCTCTTCAAACAGGAAATACATGGAAGACACTTCCGGAGTGTTTCAAAATAAACGCTTCTGTATTGTGATGTTCCTGCTGCGTCACCGAGTCCTCTTGTTTCACGGCAGACTTTAAGTTCACAGCTCGCGGAGGAGGAGCGTGTCCACAAAACAGTCCGATGAAATACTGAGAAAATAAAATGATGAACAACATCATCACGGTCGTTTACATCCAGACCGGAAGTCAGAGGATCCACATCCTGGACGGGAGCCGGCGGGACTCAATTCACTGTTAATCCAGTTACAGCAGAGCAGGACACAAAAGTTCAAACTGATCTGAACATTAAACTCAGCGGAGCAGAAAGTTTCATATTAAAGTGGATTCGTTAAAAATAAAAATATATATAATATAGATATAAACATCTCTCCTGTTTTAAAAGCAGAAGCTTCATGAATCTGATCCTGAACATAAAAACTAAAAGCTTCATTCTCTGGTTTCTTTTATTAATCACGTGATCTAATGCTGCCTTGTCATTGGTCGATGGAGATTAATGTCCCAAATGAAAATGAAGCAGAATAATTTAGAAATGAGATCGTATGGAGGCGTCGATCATGACCTCTGACCTCCAATCGGTTAGTGTCCCGTGTTTCCTCCTGCTGTCTCATCGATCCCTGCGTCTCCGTGGAAACAGCAGCATCATAGCTGCAGGTCGGGTGAACAGTTCAAACAGCAGACACCACAGTAGAAAAAGTTCTTCAATTGTTTATTTTACAAAAACTGAAAAAAGATGGAAACTATGAATACAACCTTGTTTCTAAAAAAGTTGGGACGCTGTATAAAATATAAATAAAAACAGAATGTTATGATTTGTAAATCACATGGACTCATGTAATTTTAAAATAGAACACAGACAATATATCAAATGTTGAAAGCAAGAAATATTATTGTTTTATAAAAATCTCACCTATTTTGAATGTGATGGCAGCAAAAGGTCTCTAAGAAGTTTCTACAGTCAACAAAAGATAAAAAAACAAAAAAAAACACCTGATGGAACATCTGACAACTAATGAGGTTACCATGGCAACAGATCAGTAACATGATTGGGTATAAAAAGATGATTTCAGAGAGGCAGAGTCTCTGGAGTGGAAATCGCTGCATGGGCTCAGGAACACTTGTGAAAACCATCGTCTGTGAACACAGAGTTAAAACTCTAGTTTTAGAGTTGATGCAGCTCAGTGGTGAACATGATCCTGTCACGTTATAGAGATGTGTTGCTGACATCAGATTCAAAATGAGCAGATATTTTTTTATAAAACAATAAAATTTCTCAGTTTCAACATTTGATATGTTGTCTTTGTTCTAAATTAGTTTACATGATTTACAAATCTTCACATTCTGTTTTTATTTATATTTTTCCAAGTGCTCATAAGTGTTACCAATATTGGGAAAAGGTGGGCGGGGCTCCAGCTGCTGTACAAATTGAAGTTTTTCCATGTTTCTACAAACCGTCTGTCTGCAGCTTAACTTCAGTCCAACGTGACTGTCGGTCGCTGAAGTTCGGCTCTTTGATACCGTCCGGATCCAACGGTCATTTTTAGGAACATTTTAAATGACACAGGACGCTTCGGGTTCACATTTTAAAAAGAGTTTCAGGCTTCAGCAGTGATTCAATTCAGTTTCTTAAAAGAGTCAAATTTGTTTCCATTTTATTGGAAGGTAAAAAAATCATGAACTTCGGACAGGAAGTGGATGAACAGAAGCTTCTCTACTCACGCTGAATGGGTCAACGAGCGGCCACCAGGTGGCGCTTCACACTGACAGAAGTGTCCACTGAGTCCTGTGACAGTTCAATAAAGGTTATTCGGAGCAGTTAAAGCAGCGTTTCAGCTCAGGAACATGTTAAAGTTTTTAAGAAACAGCTCAGAGTCTTTTCTCACTGAGAGGAAGCTGCTTTTACTGAGACAGGAAGACACTGAATGACTCAACTCTTCAAAATAAAATAAAAATATTATTAATTACATTAATTTGTTTCTCTGCTGAACTGAAAACAAACTGAATTCAGTGTGCTGTCACTCCAACTGCTCTCTCAGCACCTTGGATATGAAATTCACTGGATTCAGGAAGTGACCAGGAAGTGATCGGCAGCCCACAGATTAAATACACGTGTGGTTTTTGACCAGCAGCTTCTTGTTGAATCCTTTCCCGCACACACCGCACTTGTAGAGTTTCTCTCCCGTGTGAATCGTCATGTGTTCGGTCAGATGGACGTTCTGTTTGAATCTCTTCCCACATGTTGAGCAGCTGAACGGTTTCTCCCCCGTGTGGATCCTCATGTGCGTCTTCAGGTTTCCCTTCAGGCTGAACTTCTTCCCGCACTCGCTGCAGCTGAAGGCCTCCTTCGGGGGAACCTTCCTCTCGGCCGGGCGGAGCTGCGACGACCCGCCGACGCACCTGTGAGTTCTGAGCTGCGTGTACCAGGTGAATCTTTTGTCGCAGGCGCTGCAGCGGAAGCGTTTCTCCTCCGTGTGGACGGACGTGTGCAGCGTCATGCGCCTCTTGTGAGCGAAGCGTTTATGGCAGAACGGGCAGACGAACGGTTTCTCTCCCGTGTGAATCCTCTCGTGCAGCTGCAGAGTTCCTTTCTGGCTGAAACTTTTCCCACAGAACGAGCACTCGAACGGTTTCTCCCCCGTGTGGATCCTCATATGGGCCAGAATGTTCCCGCTGCAGCTGAAGCGCTTGTTGCAGATGGAGCAGCTGAAGGGTTTCTCTCCGGTGTGACTCCTCATGTGACTCAGCAGGTGGTCGCGGCGGCAGAACGTCCGGCTGCACTCGGAGCAGCCGAACGACTCCTTCTCAGTTTTACCGGAGTTGTTGACGTCCGACGGCGGCTCGCCGGTTCCGTCCCAACACTCCGGTTCTGGAGGTTTATCATCAGAACCGGGACTGACACGTGTTTCTGGATCTGAGTTCCCGGCGGCCTCCGGCCCGGTGTGGACGTGACCACCGGTCACCTCGCCGCCGACTCTCTTCCTGCCGGCGTGGATCTTCATGTGTCGGCTGACATCTCCGCTGTACCTGAAGCTCTTCTGGCAGACTGAACAGCTGAACGGTTTCTCTCCGGTGTGAAGCCTCATGTGACTGATGGAGTTTCCTTTCTGAGAAAATCTTTTCCCGCAGAAGGAGCAGCCGAAGGGTTTCTCCCCTGTGTGGATCCTCATGTGAGCTCTCAGGTGCGGCTTGCGGCCGAACCGCTGACCGCATTCAGAGCAGCTGAACGAACGCTCAACATTACAGTCGATGTCGATGACGGACAACTCAGACGGAGGCTCGCTGCTCTGCTCCCAGTCGCCGTCACTCACCTCCGTCTCTGAGGAGTCGGACGTCTGATGCTGTGAAGCCGGTTCTGTTTCTGTTTCTGTTTCTGGTCCTGGTCCTTTTGCTGGTCCTGGTCCTGGTCCTGCCACACAGTCTGTGTTCTCCTCAGTCCAACTGTGATGAAGCTGTGACCACTGAGGTTTCTCTTCCTCTTCCTCATTCTTCACCGTGACACGACTGAACGAGGAGATCTGAGCCTCCTGCTGCTCCTCTTTAATGAACCGGTCCTCCTGGTCCTCCTGGTCCTCCTGGGCCCCTCGGTGCCGACCGGAGCTCCACTCTTCTTCACCAACGATCACTTTCAGGACGTCTGAAGGTAAAACTGAAACAGACACAGATGTTAATGAATTGTCATAAAATTATCCTGAAAAGATTCAAAGAATTCTGGAGTGGAAATCACTGCATGGACTCAGGAACACTTCTGAAGGTGTTACATCATCTGAACATTAAATCCAACTGAAATCTCTGACGGAGTTTTCTGTCTAAATAAAATAAAATAAAATTAAATGAAATAAACCATTTCTGCATGAAGCTGCTGAGTCCAGAAACAAGGTCACCGGTCCGACCCGGTCCAGATCTGAACCACGTCACCGGTCCGACCCGGTTCAGATCATCTCATTGGTCTGGATGTAAATAAAAACAGGGACTTGTTCCTTTTTTCACTTTCACAATAAAAGTTTAATGAATCAGAAACTGTGTTTTAAAGACTCGTCAGAGTCTCTAAGATATTCTGGACCGGGTCGGACCGGTCCAAGTGTCGCAGGTTTAGACCTGGACCGGGTCTGATGTGGTCCAGATCGGTCCTCCACGAACGGTGGATGGATTGTAAAGCTAATGTTAGCTTAGCACAGCGCTGACGGTTCCCGCCGCAGAAGAAGAAAACAAACCTTCAACTCGCAGCCTCGTTTCCGGGTTCAGACCCGGGTCCAGAACCTCCCGGTCCCGGTCCATCTGCGCTCTGTTTACTGGACCGGATAATCGGCGGGTGTTCGGGATCAGCTGTCGGCTTCACTCCGCTCACCGTCTCTTCAAACAGGAAATACATGGAAGACACTTCCGGAGTGTTTCAAAATAAACGCTTCTGTATTGTGATGTTCCTGCTGCGTCACCGAGTCCTCTTGTTTCACGGCAGACTTTAAGTTCACAGCTCGCGGAGGAGGAGCGTGTCCACAAAACAGTCCGATGAAATACTGAGAAAATAAAATGATGAACAACATCATCACGGTCGTTTACATCCAGACCGGAAGTCAGAGGATCCACATCCTGGACGGGAGCCGGCGGGATTCAGTTCACGGTTAAAAACCGATTTAAAAACCTTCATATGAATCTGTGGAGAATAGGTTTACACCTCTCCGCTTTTATTGTGAAGTCCTGCAGCGGCCCGGCGGCCTGTTTCCGGTTCCGGGTGCGTGTCCGCAGCTTGCTCGTGTGGATGTGGAGCTGCAGCAGGACATGAGCGGAAGTGGGACTCTCCGATCGGTGGAACATGTCCAGACTTCAGGAGCTCAAAGATTCCTTCAAACGGAGGCTCATCACGGCGGCTCGCGCGCATCTGATCGGACACGTGGAGAGATCAATATCCGGATATGAAGAGGCGATCGATCGCAGACGGAAACTCGTGGATCTGCTTTCAAACCGCGACGAGCTGCGGACAGCAGGTTGGTTTTTATTTCTGCTGGAAACACGTCGCTGTTGGATCCAGTCGATCAGAGACGCTGCTAGCTGCTAGCAGTTAGCTGTTGCCATGGAGATGTGTTGCCATGGAGATGTGTTTCAGCTCATCGAGAGGATCCGGAACACGGAGCTCATTAACTTCATATGTCAACTCAGACTTTCTGCTCGAAGCTCTGAGCGCGTTGTAGCTTCTGACCAATCACAGACCAGGACGTGATGACTGACAGCTGTTGAGTGAGACGGTCCCTGGTGGTTTTTATATTAAATATAATAATATAAATATAAAATCCACAACAACGTTTCCCAAAGACCAAAGACAACACATCAAATGTTGAAACTGAGAATTTTTTTATTGTTTTATGTAAAATATCTGCTCATTTTGAATTTGATAGCAGCAACACATCTCTATAAAGTTGTTACAGAATCAACAAAAGATGGAAAAGTTGTGTAAAGATAAAACAAAAATCCACCTGTTGGAACATCTGAAAATAATCCCTCATTCATTAGAAAAGAAGATTCAAGAAGACCTGTTTTTGGGGGCGTGTCTGTTTGATTGACAGGCCTGCGGTGCAGTCAGGTTACAGCTATCGGTGGGCGGGACGTAGTATCGTCATGGTTTCCGATCAGATCGGTCAGATCCACCGCTGGCTCCTCCCCCAGCTCGTCCAAATATGGTCACTTCCTGCTCCGAACCGCTCCGAACTAACAAGATGGTGACAGTGACAGCGTGTGCAGACCGTTTCCTTGTTTTTTTAAAATAACCAAACTGATGATTTATTATCTGAAGAGGTGTCGAATATTTTTACGTTTACCAATTTATTGAGTCTCTAATCTCCACGTTCCACCATCTGTGTTTGTGTTCTTCAGTGTTTCCGAATGTGGCGAAACATTTTCTGACAGAAACTTGCTGGTCGCTCACAGAAGAACAACAAACCGGCCGGCTGCTCGCTTTGTGGGCGGAGCTTGAAGTTCAGGTCTCGACTGGACGTCCACATGAGGACCCACTCCGAGGAGAAACCGTTCAGCTGTGACGATCGCGGGAAAAGTTTCAACCTGAGTTCTAAACTCAAAAACCACAAGAGTCTCGCCGGGCCACCAAGTGTTGAACTTCCTGAACATCAGACTGATGGAGGTGAAGTATTGTCGGTGATGACTCCTCCTCCTCCATGTGTTTGTGTGTGGTGGAGGACAGCTGGACTCCTGCTTCTCCTTCCACCTCCTCACGCTGAATCAGCAGCTCTGTTCCTCCTTCTGTCATCACTCAGCGTGGTGTTAACCTGAATGCAGACTTGGTTTGAGGTTATGTAATATTTTTCTTTTAGGATAATGAAGATAATTTAACACACTTTGACAGTAACTTTGCCAAAGTGTCCACATGTTGTAGTTTTAATCTCTTGTTATTATTTCACTCTGCTGAATATAATATTGCAGAAACTAATTTTAGAGTTGCAGATAACGTTCAATAGTTTTGACTCACAACCCAACACCTCCGTGGGGATTTCAACTCGCTCTTATGTGTAATCTGAAATAAATAACCAAATGCAGGTTAACATTTCAGCACCATGGACAGAACAAAAAGCTTCAATCCTACTGGCTGTTTTTCTGCTACATCAGCAAAAGTTCTGCCTTTGTAATATTTCAACTTTGTTAATTTTACTTTTGTGTTGTATGGTTTATGTGGTGGCTTTACACCAAAGGTTCTGCATTTTTTAAATATTATGACTATTTCTACATGCGAATGTTCAATAAAAACTTACAATCCGTTACTGCTTACATATTTGAGACAAGTAAATACTGTGTATTGCTCAGTAAAACGTGAATTATTGGCTTGACATAACTGCAATCTTTAGGTGATTGTTTTTCAGTAAAGTAAGAAACTGGCTTCATTGCAATATTAGTTATTAACCATAAGTCAGTAATTGGATATGACGATGCCTCTATAAATCAAACTTTGTTTTGTTTTGATATTTCACTTGTTTATATGCGCTGCCTCTAAGTATGTTGTATCTACATACATTTTACATTTTCTTTTAAGTTACTTAATTACCTAAATATATCGAAAACATTAGAAATCATTTCTCACCTACTATAATCAGAAGTTAGGTCAATGATGAAGTTAGAGTCATATTTATGGAATCTTAGCAACTGTTTATTCCCGATCAAGTTGTTTAAGATTTGTCCAAAGAGAGATTTGAACCTGCACTCAGTGAAAATTGAGGTGACAGCTAAACCTGGTTGAGCACCTTGGACAGCAGCAGAAATGCTGCAATTTTATTGGCTGTCACTCTGTGACAGCTATACACGACTGGCGTGCATGAGGCAAGTTTTCTAACGGCAGCACCAATGTTGCACAGATAGTACTTCTACTTTTTCTTCATATCTTAGACGACATGCTGTAGTATGACTTTTTTTTTAAAGTTTTGGACGACATGCGATTAATGCATTCTTTTGTCTCAAGCAGGAATCGAACCCACAACCTTCTCACTGAGGCAACAGCACAACCCACTGGACCACTGTTGCAGTGAGTGTGGACGACCTGCTATAGTATGACTTTTCTTTCCTCAAAAAAAGGATCCATTTATTCTAATTTGATCTCATTATTAATGATGAAATATTGATGACTAGAAAAACATCACAACAAACTCAAACTGACTTCTACAGAAGTTTAATATTTTATCAATATTTTTTTGGGACTTCCTGTTGCTTATTTACTTGAGCATCTAAAGAAGGAAAAACGTCCCGTTTTGTTGGATTCATAATTCTCAATTGAACAAAAACAAAATAACGATGATGATGATGAAGAACAGAGAATTTGAGAAGCTGTAAAAACAAACAAACAAAGAGTCAATTCATATTTATTTGTTTTGTTTGCGAAGCTGCAGCTGATTTTTAAATAAACGGAAACGTCACTCAGCGATCTGCAGTTTATTTATCTGGTGATGAAGTTGCCGCTGTTCTTGACACGTCCCGACACGAGGGGGCGTGGCCTCAGGGTGCACCTACAGCTGACCAAGCAGCTCTGCGGCTCCTCGGCGCTCCGACACACCGGTACACTTGTGGCTCTTGACCTGCGACTGCCAGGTGAAGCGCTTGTCGCAGACGCTGCAACTGAACTGCTTGTGTCCAGTGTGGACGGAGAAGTGGTACGTCAGGTTGGCCTTCTGGGAGAAGCTCTTCTCACACACCGGGCAGCAGAAGGGTTTCTCCCCCGTGTGCACCGTCATGTGCTTCTTCAGGCCGCCCTTCTGCGTGAAGCTCTTGTCGCAGTGCGGGCAGCTGAAGGGTTTCTCCCCCGTGTGGATCCTCATGTGGTTCACGAGCGCGCTGCGGACGGCGAAGCGGACACCGCAGAAGGAGCAGCCGAACGGTTTCTCTCCCGAGTGGCACCGCATGTGTCGGATCAGGTTGGGCCGCTGGGAGAAGCGCTTCCCGCACACCGAGCAGCTGTACGGTTTCTCCCCCGTGTGAAACCTCGTGTGCCGCCGCAGACTGTCCTTGCGACCAAACTTTCGTCCACATTCGCAGCAGACGAACGACTTCTTCCCACCATCGCCCGGCGCCACAGAGTCCGGACCTGGTTCTGGTCCTCGGGTCCGTTTACAGTCCTCGTCGCTGATCTCGGTCTCAGGTTCAGAGTCTGAGACCGGTTCTGGTTCTGGTCCTCTGTAGTCCTCCACAGCGGAGCAGCCGGCTGAAGGTTCTCTGTGATGAATCTGAGGGGACGAAGCTCTCTCTTCATCTTTCTCATTCTTCACAGGAACAGGAGTGGGGGGGGCACCGGGCTCCTGACCGCTCCAGACCTCCTCCTGCTTGATGTGTGAGTCCTCCTGGTCCTGGTCCAGACCGGAGAACGTTTCCTGCTCAGGATGAAGATCTTCTTCACTCACCAGCAGCTGCTGGATGTCTGCAGGAAGCTCTGAGACACAAACACACAGCGGTGAGGTCACCATGAGACAATGAAAAGAGTTTATGTTAATGAGGTCACCATGAGCCAATCAGAACAGTTTGTGTTCTAACAGTAGTTCTGACGGTGCATTCAGGCAGCTGGGAAAGTTCAGACTTGGTAACCTCCAAAACTTTCCAGTTGAGAGTGTTACCATGACAACAACAAAACCCAAAATCTGTCTGAATACAGAAGAATGAAAAACAACCTGGTCGTCACGATAGAGACCATCACAAGGAGGAAACAAGAGTCATTATTATTGTTATCGTTAGTTTAACGATAACAAACTAACGATGGCAAACTAACGATGACAAACTAACGATGACAAACTAAGGATGGCAAACTAACGATGGCAAACTAAGGATGGCAAACTAACGATGACAAACTAAGGATGGCAAACTAACGATGGCAAACTAAGGATGACAAACTAACGATAACAAACTAACGATGGCAAACTAACGATAACAAACTAACGATGACAAACTAACGATGACAAACTAACGATAACAAACTAACGATAACAAACTAACGATGACAAACTAACGATGACAAACTAACGATGACAAACTAACGATGACAAACTAACGATAACAAACTAACGATAACAAACTAACGATGACAAACTAACGATAACAAACTAACGATGACAAACTAACGATAACAAACTAACGATAACAAACGATAACAAACTAACGATGACAAACTAAAGATAACAAACTAAAGATAACAAACTAACGATAACAAACTAACGATAACAAACTAACGATAACAAACTAACGATAACAAACTAACGATGACAAACTAAAGATAACAAACTAACGATGGCAAACTAACGATAACAAACTAACGATAACAAACTAACGATAACAAACTAACGATAACAAACTAACGATAACAAACTAACGATGACAAACTAACGATGGCAAACTAAAGATAACAAACTAACGATAACAAACTAACGATAACAAACTAACGATAACAAACTAACGATAACAAAACTAACAAATAACAAACTAACGATAACAAACTAACGATAACAAACTAACGATAACAAACTAACGATAACAAACTAACGATAACAAACTAACGATAACAAACTAACGATAACAAACTAACGATAACAAACTAACGATAACAAACTAACGATAACAAACTAACGATAACAAACTAACGATGACAAACTAACGATGGCAACGATACTACGATAACAAACTAACGATAACAAACTAACGATAACAAAAACGATAACGATGACAAACTAACGATAACAAACTAACGATGACAAACTAACGATAACAAACTAACGATGACAAACTAACGATAACAAACTAACGATGACAAACTAACGATAACAAACTAACGATAACAAACTAACGATAACAAACTAACGATAACAAACTAACGATAACAAACTAACGATAACAAACTAACGATAACAAACTAACGATGGCAAACTAACGATAACAAACTAACGATAACAAACTAACGATAACAAACTAACGATAACAAACTAACGATGACAAACTAACGATAACAAACTAACGATAACAAACTAACGATGACAAACTAACGATAACAAACTAACGATGGCAAACTAACGATAACAAACTAACGATAACAAACTAACGATGGCAAACTAACGATAACAAACTAAAGATAACAAACTAAAGATAACAAACTAACGATGGCAAACTAACGATGGCAAACTAACGATAACAAACTAACGTTGACAAACTAACGATGACAAACTAACGATAACGCGGGCAGCTGAAGGGTTTCTCCCCCGTGTGCACCGTCATGTGCTTCTTCAGGCCGCCCTTCTGCGTGAAGCTCTTGTCGCAGTGCGGGCAGCTGAAGGGTTTCTCCCCCATGTGGATCCTCATGTGGTTCACGAGCGCGCTGCGGACGGCGAAGCGGACACCGCAGAAGGAGCAGCCGAACGGTTTCTCTCCCGAGTGGCACCGCATGTGTCGGATCAGGTTGGGCCGCTGGGAGAAGCGCTTCCCGCACACCGAGCAGCTGTACGGTTTCTCCCCCGTGTGAAACCTCGTGTGCCGCCGCAGACTGTCCTTGCGACCAAACTTTCGTCCACATTCGCAGCAGACGAACGACTTCTTCCCACCATCGCCCGGCGCCACAGAGTCCGGACCTGGTTCTGGTCCTCGGGTCCGTTTACAGTCCTCGTCGCTGATCTCGGTCTCAGGTTCAGAGTCTGAGACCGGTTCTGGTTCTGGTCCTCTGTAGTCCTCCACAGCGGAGCAGCCGGCTGAAGGTTCTCTGTGATGAATCTGAGGGGACGAAGCTCTCTCTTCATCTTTCTCATTCTTCACAGGAACAGGAGTGGGGGGGGCACCGGGCTCCTGACCGCTCCAGACCTCCTCCTGCTTGATGTGTGAGTCCTCCTGGTCCTGGTCCAGACCGGAGAACGTTTCCTGCTCAGGATGAAGATCTTCTTCACTCACCAGCAGCTGCTGGATGTCTGCAGGAAGCTCTGAGACACAAACACACAACGGTGAGGTCACCATGAGACAATGAAAAGAGTTTATGTTAATGAGGTCACCATGAGCCAATCAGAACAGTTTGTGTTCTAACAGTAGTTCTGACGGTGCATTCAGGCAGCTGGGAAAGTTCAGACTTGGTAACCTCCAAAACTTTCCAGTTGAGAGTGTTACCATGACAACAACAAAAACCAAAATCTGTCTGAATACAGAAGAATGAAAAACAACCTGGTCGTCACGATAGAGACCATCACAAGGAGGAAACAGAGTCATTATTATTGTTATCGTTAGTTTAACGATAACAAACTAACGATGGCAAACTAACGATAACAAACTAACGATAACAAAC
>NW_027211036.1:0-35000 GCF_029030835.1 Brachyistius frenatus
GAGCTCCTGCTCCGACGACGTGTCCTCGTCCACTACGTCCCTGAAAAACAGGTGGTACACGAAGACCACACTGGCAGGACTGATGAAGCACTGGTCCTGAAGGGGACGAGAGACAGCAGGTCAAACAGACGGAGAGTACCTGAACGCAGCACGGTGATGCACAGGGAAGATCAAACACCCTCATGAGGAAGGATTCAGTTATCGACCAGCAGAAAGCCCACGTTCTCTAAGCACCGTTGTCCTGCTGTTGGAAGTATTTTGGCGTGTTGGAGAAGCCTGTTGCCATGGCAACACAGTTCAGGTGGTTCCCAGTGAATGTTCCCCTCACAAGGTCCCAGTGGAACTCTGTGTTGACAGTCTGACTCTGGGGGACAAATTCACGGGACACAAACAAAGCCCAGCTGGTGTCTCCTGACCTGACGCACCTTGTTTGGTCTTGGACAGTGAAGCTCCGCCCCTCTTGAAACATGATGTCACTCAGAACACCTGGTGGCTTCATCACCGGAGACTTTCTGAAGCATTTCAAGGGTCTCTGTTGCCCGTTTACAACTTTTGTTATAAACCAGACCTGGGCATTTTGCGGCCCGCGGGCCACATCCGGCCCTTTGTGCGTCCCTGTCCGGCCCGCGTGAGGCCAATCATAAATTACAAAATAAATTTTAAAAAGTATCTATGTCGAGTGTGCAATACAACGGTGCTGCTTTTGTTTTGAAAAGCATTATTTGTATTACTTCCGTGTGGACGCATGCGCGTGCGTGATTGTGAGTGAATGTGAACAGCGGCAATCACAAATTACAAAATAATTTTAAAAAAACATCTATGTCGTGCGTGCAATACAACTGTGCTGCTTTTATTTTGAAAAGTGTTATTTATGGACGTATGTCCGTGTGTAACCTGTGAGTGAAGGTGCACAGCGACCAGTGATGCCCGGTTACCCCCGAGATGTCAGCTCACGCTAAAAAAAGAAAAGTTGATGACGAATGCCGTGTTTTCAACAAGACGTGGACTGCCAAGTATTTCTTTACAGAAATTAAAGGTAAAGCCGTGTGCTTAATTTGTGGTACACAGGTTGCTGTGTTTAAAGAATATAATTTGAATCGCCACTACACGACGAAGCACGAAGATAAATACCGGAATCTGTCTGATGAAGAGCGCGCAAGGGAGGCTGATGCGTTGATGGTAAAACTGCAAACCCAACAAGGACTTTTTGCCAAATTTCACACCCCCAGAGATGCAGCCGTCAGGACAAGTTTCGTCATTTCTCACAAAATCGCCAGAAAAAGTAAGGCGTTTTCTGACGGAGAGTTTATTAAGGAGTGCTTATTGGACTCTGTTGCGCTGATATGCCCGGAGAAGAGGGGCGCATTTGAGAAGGTGTCACTCTCCCGACGCACTGTAACGAGGCGGGTTGAGACCATCGCTGGAAACTTGGAGCTTCAGCTGAAGAACAGAGCGGCCGACTTTGACTGTTTTTCGCTGGCTTTGGATGAGAGCTGCGATGTACGTGACACCGCCCAGCTGCTCATCTTCTTACGTGGGATAAGACTTTCAAATCACGGAGGAGCTGGCAGCCATGCAGTCAATTAAAGGGACAACCACAGGTAATGACTTGTTCACAGAGGTGTTTGGACATGTTAGGACTGAAATGGGACAAGCTGGCAGGTGTGACAACAGATGGTTGTCCAAATCTGACGGGGAAAAATGTTGGACTTTTAAAGAGGATGCAGGATAAAGTGACAGAAATGAACCCTGTGCAGAAATTGACATTTTTGCATTGTATTATACATCAGGAAGTGTTGTGTAAGACAGTGTTAAAAATTAACCATGTTGTTGATGCTGTAAGTAAAACAGTTAACTTTATCAGAGCGAGAGCGTTAAATCATAGACAATTTGTTGCACTTTTGGAGGAAAATGAGAGTGAACATGGTGACATAAGGTACCACAGCAACGTCAGGTGGCTCAGCCTGAGAAAGTTGCAGCTTCTCTCAAGCCAAGTGAAGGACAACATTCTGACCCACTTGCCAACACTAAAGGAAGCCACAAGATCAGCCGATCACCTCCACAAGTACTCAAGCAAGTTAGAAGCACTGCATGGAGAGTTTTCGAGGCGATTTCAAGATTTCAAAACTCTTGAGAGTGAAATGCACATGGTTTCTTCTCCCTTCAACTGCAGTGTGGACAATGCACCAAGCGATGTTCAGATGGAGCTCATTGACCTGCAGTCTGACCTACTTCTGGCAGAGCACTTCAGGTCAGTCTCACTGCTGGACTTTTACTCCTCCCTCAGAGAGGAGAACTTTCCACACCTGAGGAGGCATGCTCAGAGGATTCTGGTCCTCTTTGGATCCACCTATGTATGTGAACAGACATTTTCTGTGATGAAGTTCAACAAATCCAAACACAGATCCTCTATTACTGATGAGCACCTCTCAGCTGTCCTTCGCATAGCCACCTCAGACATTCAGACAGATTTCAATGCCCTTGTTCAAGCCCAGAACAGACTGGATTATTCGCACTGAAGAGGTAAAATGAGGTGGAAAACATAACAAGTTATTGTTTGTTGTATTGCAGTATTTCTATAAACTTGTTAAGTTGTTTGTTGTTTTTCCTTGTTTGTGGAACAAAGTTAAAGTGTGAACAAGTTAAAAATAAATTGCAGTGATTTAATGATTGTTTTTGTTTTCTTATTTCAATTTCACATAGCCTAATATAAATATTTAAGGATTAAGAGTTTAAATAAAACCATCAAAAGCAATCTGCTTTTGTATAAAGTTAAGTTGGGTTAAATGAAATTATTATTATTATTATTTTTTATCTTACGGTATATCAAAAATAATATTGAGCAAAATTTAATTGAAATATTGTCGATGTGGCCCTCCAGCAGTGCTCGGGTTGCTCATGCGGCCCCCGGTAAAAATTAATTGCCCACCCCTGTTATAAACTGATGTTTCCCTGCTCCGGTTTCAGGTCCATGATGACATCACTAATGTTCACGTTCAAGTCCTCCATGTGCATCTCTGTGCTGCGTTCAGGAACTCGCTGAACGTGTTCGCACCATAAAAACTGAACAGGGAGGACTTGGTGCTAAGGTCTGAGAAGTCAACATAAACAAACAAATAAACAAACAAAAAGTTACCTGCCAGCCCTGAAGCAGCAGCGCCGATCAACGTTTCTGAACCAGAGGACGATCTGATTGGACGACAGCTCCTTCAGTTTGACACAACGACAACGCAGAAAATCTGAAAGACAACGAAGGAGTTCGCCTGTCGATGCCTGCAGAGGAAAAGGGGAGGAGCACCATGATGACATCACTTTCTTTGATTCAATTGTGACATTTTAGTTGAAGGCATTTAAAACTGATCAGAAAGAAAAACATATTTAATGAACCAATTAAAATGTTTTATATGAAAGTTCAGGGACTTGTTCAAACTTCTGTGATTCTTTCATCTCAAAGTTACAGATTAAAACTTTGTTGGATTCTTGTTGCAGTCAGACCACTGAAGAAAAGTGTTAGGGTTAGGGTTAACCCTAACCCTAACACTTTGAGCATTTAATTTTTGAGCTTATTAATATCAGTTAAAAATGTCTTGTTTTACATGATTGCAGATACACAGTGTTCAGAGGAGAGAAGCAGCACCGAACACAGCAACTACAACCCAGGAATTGAGAAAGCAGGTTTCACAGCTCCTGTAGTTCTCTACTGTGTCCACCAGAGTGCAGCAGACGCCTGTTAAGTACTGTGTGGAGGATCGTGGTCTCTGATTGGATGAAGTGGAAAAGTATATTTCCCATGTTCTTGAGTATTTTGTTCCACTTCAGAGTTACTTAGACGTTGATAAAAAAAAGTATGAGAGCAAGCAGTAGTAATATTTGGACAAAGGATATACAAATCATTCAACAGAATACAATCTTTTTCAATTTCAACAATAAACTTTTTACTCTTTTTTTGTAAGTTCTGTCACAAACTAACCCTTCACAACAATTACTTTAACAGAAAACATGTTTCATGTGTTCATGTGCTGTTTCAGTGCTGATTAAGTTGAACAATGAAGTTTTACAAATATCAAACATTGATCACTTTTTGTCACCTCGTTACCACTTCTACAACCAACAGTTCAGCCTCTCAGTAATGAACAAATAGAGAAATCTTAACACTGTTAATAATGTAGTAAAGTACCAGATTGATATTATTAATGATGTCTATCATCTTATGATCACAGCAGGTGTGAGTTACTCAGTGACGTCAGTGAAGAGTTTACAGTGTTGCTCAACAAGCTAGCAGCCAAAGACATGAGCAGACAGACAGACAGACAGACACACAGACAGACACACAGACAGACAGACAGACACACAGACAGACAGACAGACAGACAGACAGACAGACAATTAAAAAACAAGAGAATAACAACGTTGTTTCAGTCCGTATAATAAGATCTCCTGAAAACATGGAAACTCCATGTTTTCAGGAGATCTTATTATACGGACTGAAACAATCTACCAATCAGAGCCCTTGTTGGGGGCGTGGCTGGACCGCATGTGCTCGTTGTTGTTAAGTTTTTGCTGGGGGGGGGGGGTTACTACAGTTTCACTGTGTCCATCTTAAATGTGTACATTCAGAAACCAGTAAATATGTCCGACTGATAAATACTTCTGTGCTTTAACATTGAACTAAATTAAATATAACCTTCAACCAACACTGGGTTTTCTTAAATAACATCATACACAAATGGAAACAGTCAATCTGTGTGAAATCATTTATTACACAATAAAATCATTAAAATAGAAAACAGTCAAATTTAAATGTTGCTACTGTTTAATCATGTAACAGTCAAGAGGTGTTGATCACTAATCGGTCAGCTGTTTTTTTTTATGACCTGTCAGAGGCATGGCTGTAAAAGGTAGGTCATGATGTCAGGAGGTTATTGATGATCTGTGATCAGTTACAGATTGACAGCTGCCCGTCAAGTGTTGTGGGAGTCAGCTGATCTGAGGTCACAGCTACACAGGAGGAGGTAACAGAAGGAAATGAAACAGCTGTGATCATCAGTCCTAAACACACATCTGGTTGTGAGTCCTGTGCTGACTGATGTGGGTTGGGTAGATGTCGCTCTGAGAACCTACAGCAGCTACATGGGCAACAGAACACAGTAGAAACAGCAAGTCTTTCAGTCTCACAATTATAAACACAATATTTCATGAATTACAAATATAGATTTCTTTGGGTTTGTTATCTTTCGTACAGCCATCAGTAGAATTTTTATGTGTGGCTTCATCTACATTATAAAACTCCTCATGTTCAAGCTTTCATCCATCTTTACATCATTTCAGTAAAGTCTGTTTGGAGATATTTTTTCTGCTTCCACAGCTGATTTTTGGAAATTATTGTATTCTAATGTTCAACTTCCTGTTGGTGTCTTGTAACTCTGCTCTCACCAGCCAGCAGCGGTCCTCTGCTTCATCCACCCACCCAATTAGTGCCAGATGTGCAGAACAGCCAATCCCAGCGGGAGCACCGGCGGCAACCGACCAATCGCTGAGGCCTGAGAGAGGTTGTATTGGAAAGCCAAATGAGTAAATAGTGCAGTTGTCTTCTCCAGCGAGTCTTTACAAACATCCTTTAAAACGGCAGTCTGAGTGTGAACATCTTTCCATGTGTCTTTTGTTCCATGCTCTGCATTCACCGCCCTGTAGAACATCAACAACTACAGAACAGCAAGTTCACCATCATCTGTATCTGTTCAACCAACAAAATGATCTGTATTGGTAGCCGGTACTTGGAGGGGGCAGGGCTTCATCCAGAAGTGGCTGTGATTAGACCCAAAGTGGGCAGGAAGTAACTGAAATTGATAGGTAGTTGATCAGAAATTACTAAATTTACTGTTCATTAGAAAACTATTTACAGAAGAGTCACAGAATTGAGCTCATTAGCCTGATTTTTGTATTGATGTAAGTTGAATTGATGTATTTCTTTTATTTGTGTTTTCTCAAAGCTGTGGGACGAGTTAGAAACGGAAGTATGAAAGTATTATTATCAGCACACAAAATACAATGGACAGATTTCTCACCTGGTTGCTGGCTTCATAGACAACCGTCACTGCAAACACAAACACACATCGAGCACAAACACTTCCGTTAGTACGATCACTGCAACACCGTCAAGAAAGTAAACAGGCTCCTCACTTACCGTAGTAATAATCGAAGGTGACGTTGTAGTCGTAGTCAGACGTCACAGTCACTGTCGGGTAGTCATAGTACTCAGTGTTCACTTCTGTTTCACTGCTGTTTACATTTCCTGTGGACAAACAACAACAACAACAACAACAAAGAACAACATGTGAGTCGGTGTCAAGCTGTTGTTGGGTAGTTTGTCGCCATCTACACTCTTTGTACAAAACAACATGCATGTAGAAACAAATCCAAATAAGCTGTCTAGAATATATCTTTGTTTTGTGCTTGTTTGTTGAACCGCATTTTTAAAACTTATCATCTTGTGTAAGATCAAACCAATATATTTCACTTTCAAATCAAAGTATTGTGCTTTTTATCACAGTAGAGCTTCAAGCTGCTTTAGAAAGTATAAATCATGATTTTAGAAGCCTAATATAAAATGTATAGAAAATAAAGTGATGCAGTTTTACTAAATTTTTAAAGAGTTGCACAATGTGTGTAAAATATTTGAAATCATCTACACTCTGATCGTTCTGCATGATGACTTCTGTTCCTCTGGATGATGACATTTCATGTATTTTGCTAACAGATTGAGGAGCTGTACTTTGGCTTTCTGGAAGAAATTGTATTTTCTTGATTATTGTTGTTCTGGTTTTGTACCCTCATGGTTGAAATGAACTTATTGTAAGTCGCTTTGGATAAAAGAGTCAGATAAATAAAATGTAATGAGCTTTTTGTTTCTATGCTGTCAGTTGAAGGTCATTTTTTTATTTCTCAGTCAGTGTGAACATGATCACAGGAATACGAATGTTCTGTTATTGGGTTCACTTTTAACACTGTTCATATATTTACTGACACAGTGTAGAAACTTTGCCGTTCAGCTCCACATACGATGGTAAACAGGAAACCTGGAAGTGACCAGAATCTGTAAAATAACAGCAGTAGTTCATGTGGAGGATGATGTGTGCTCCTCCTCCTCGCCTGCAGACACCCTGCTGATAAACTGAGCCGTGCAGCAGCAGCAGCAGCAGCACAGACTGGAGTCACATTTCACAGAACCATCATTCAACCTGAGGGACTCGCTGTAACGTGATCTCCTTCCTGTGTTGTGGTTTTATAGCTGACGAGGAAGACGAGGCTGCATTCATGAAGAAAAGAGTCCACTTCAGCTTTCTCCTTGTTCCATATAGATTTAAGGACACTGATGGAGATCAATGCTGAGTATATGAAGTCAAACATCAGAAAATCATTCTTATTGTGCAGCTCTGGAAGGGAAAGCAGAGATGGTTTGTTCATTTCATCTTTCATACCTAACCTATTCTTCAGGCTGAGTGAACTGTAAACACATTGCTCTTCATCACACTGATGAATGAAATTTGGCTCAGCTTCATGTCTTTGAATGAACATGTCTGTCAGAATGTGAAGTGAAACGGGTTGAGATGCTTCAGATGGACGGAGATGTGCTGCGACTTGCCTGCGACTCCAACAGAAAGACTTTACAAAGAGTCCCGCATCAGCATTTTCAAGCATGAAGTCGAAAGCTGACTAATAAATCTGTTGAAAAATTCATTTTACAATGGATCTATATAAGCCATGTAGATGTTCATGCAAATTATATTACATTACATTTCATTTATCTGACTCTTTTTTCCAAAGCGACTTACAATAAGTTCATTTCAACCATGAGGGTTCAAAACCAGAACAACGAGAATCAAGAAAATACAATTTCTTACAGAAACCCAAACTACAAAGTTCTATCAGTAAGTTACAATTTAAGATACTAAAGTTCTACTGTTCAAGGTAAAGTCTGAAGAGATGTGTTTTTAGTTTGTGGTGGAAGATGTTCAGAGTTTCTGCTGTCCTGATGTCGGTGGGGAGCTCATTCTACCATTTAGGAGCCAGGACAGCAAACAGTTGTGATTTTGTAATCATTTGGTAACCGTGGAAACAGGGATGCACATCACTGAGTATTTTCCCTGATTAATGAGTTCCATAAAGCTGCTAGAAGGAGTTTCCTTTTTTCAGGTGTCGGTGATATTCTTATGATTTTTCTTACTCTTAATCTTTTTAAACTAATGCTGCTGTAACACAATGCTTCCCCTCGCAAGATCAATAAAGTATATATTTCTATTTTTGATGCACCTTTCTCATTTGTTGTGTCTCATCAGACAATTCTGCTTTTTTTTTTTTTTTCATTTCAAACCTCTTTTTATCTAATTGGTGATTTTCTTTTATGCTGGCTGTCTGACGAATAACATGACACATTTATTTCTCAATTTTACTTGTGAAACGCAAAAATCAGAACTTGGATTCAGTTACAATGAAATTGTTTGAATCCTGTCTACAAGTAAAGTGTAAACTCAGTTCATTCACTTTCTTAAATTTGTATATCTGGCTTTGGAGCACATGGTCACGGCGTACATGGAACGTGTACTTTGCCCTCTGCTGTTATTAAAAATAAAAGAGCTTCCAACACAGCTGGAAAGGCTACTGGTACTTTACAAATACAAAAAGCATCTACGTGTTGATGGAAGTTTTGGTGTGGAGCGTCTGTGTTTGACATCCTGAACTCTGATGGTCCTTTAAGCTCGTTCGCTTCATCTTTTCTAACACAAAGAACAAGATGAACGTCTACATTTTTCATCGTTGACATGTTGGATGTGCTCTGCAGACCTCAGTGGGTTCTTGTTGGATTCATGAACATGAAGAGTCATGTTTCAGGGTTTTGTCTCTTGATTGGAATATTTCCTGTGACAGTGTGAAAACAGAGGAGGTGCGTTTCCTGTCTGATCACATACCGAAGATAAAGTTTCATCATTCAACACAGACTCGCTGGAGGGCAAAGACAAGTGAACCAAAGACAAATTAATTTACGGCTTCATATTTTATCCTCAAATTACCCCAAAACACTAAATCAACAAGGAGAAATGATTTGAATGAAGGAGGACCAGCGGTTCCCTCGGGATTCTTTGTGCTGAGCTGAATATTTATCTGTATTACAGCTCATTAAGTTTGAACTTTTCTACTGACTTAACTTTTGGTTTTGGACACAAAATATACACAGTTGTGTTTTTGCACACGCTGGTCACAATTGTTCTCTGGTCCCATTCTTGCCTGATAGAGGATTTCAGCTGCTCAACAGTTCAGGGTCTCCTTTGTTGTATTGTTCATGTCCTGATGCTCCAGGTGTTTTCAATGATTGACAGGTCTGGACTGCAGGAGGCCAGTTTATCAGCGGACTCTTCTACTAGAGAACCATGCTGTTGGAATACGTGCAGAATGTGGTTGGACGTTGTTCTGCTGAAATAAACAAGACCTTCCCTGAAAGAGACGTTGTCCGGATGGCAGCATATGTTGCTCCAAAACCTGAATATCTCATTCAGCATTAATGCTTCCTTCCAGATGTTCAAGCTACCCATGCCATGTGCACTAATGCATCCCTGTACCATCACAGATGAAAAAAAAACAACCAGGATGGCCCTTTAATTTTACTTTTCTTTTCAGTTTAAAAAGTAGAAAATCAGATGTGACCATAAAGAAATTAGGGTTATATTTCTAATTAGTTACAACATAAAATGACTCTGTGGTTAATCTTAGATTTAGATTCAAACAAATTCAGATTTAAATACATCTGGTTTGAAATAACAGCTTCGTTAAGGTTTATTTACTCAAATCGAAATATGAGTATTTGATTCAACAGCGCAGGTTTGATCTAATAAATAACAAATACACGTAACGATTATTAATCAGGGATAAGTTGTGACATATTTTTTTTTATAAAAGCTACAGTAAATTTTATTTAAAAACAGCCTCATAACTTACAAACCTGTGAGTGAAACAAAGCAACACAGCTGATTACCAATAAAAGCCGGATGGATCTCGATCGATATCTCGTCTTCAGTTCCAGTTCTCAGTTTTACTGAACTTACTTTAAGTTGAATATTTATAACACGGAGCTGACAACTACTTTAACTGCCTGCTGATCAACTGATGGATGGATGTCTGTTATCAGATCAAAGGTCACAGGTCACTCACCACAGCAGGACGTCATGATCAGAGGGAACCAGAGAGAGAGAGCGAGCAAGACCTTCATCCTGGATGAGAGACACACACTGACTGAGAGGCAGAGAGAGAGCAAAGGGGCGTGTCCTCACAAACACTCATGAAAACCTCTCCTACAAGTTGAATTTAACACGAGCTGTCTTTCAACTGGTGTTCTCATCTGTTCTCATGTTCCCACCACAGTCTGAGATTGGTTCCCTTTCAGAACCCACTTCTGGGTTCTCCTCCTGCTCTCTGTCCTGCAGTCCATAGACAGTCTAACAAAATTTCGTAGCTTCAGGTCTGTAAAATGGTTCTGATCCAGAAGTGTCTTCAGCTGCAATACCAGCAAGTGCCACTAGAGGTCGGCTCCAAAAAGCCTCCGGCTCCATAGACTCCCATTCAACTTCTCTCATCAAATCCAAAGTGAATAAAATGTGTCCATCAGTTCTCTCGGTGTTGTCAGCTAAAGTCACTCCTTCTTCTTAGTTTTCTGGAGGTCCATCTGGAAATAATCCCTCATTCATTAGAAAAGAAGATTCAAGAAGACCTGTTTTGGGGGGCGTGTCTGTTTGATTGACAGGCCTGTGGTGCAGTCAAGTTACAGCTATCGGTGGGCGGGACGTAGTATTGTCAGGTTTCCAATCAGATCAATCAGATCCACCGCTGGCTCCTCCCCCAGCTCGTCCAAATATGGTCACTTCCTGCTCCAAAATGCTCCGAATTATCAAGACGGTGACGGACAGAATCTGAACTGGAGGATTCATAACGTTCACAAACCAACGATGACCTCACTCAAAAAAAACACGATATCGTGATCAGTCTTTATGGGAAGTTGTTAGGACGTGTTCAGATTTGTGCTTGTTTGTTTCTGTTACACTGATATGTTGGAAAAACCCTGCAAAACACACACACACACACACACACACACACACACACACACACACACACACACACACACACACACACACACACACACACACACACACACACGTACACATTGTCCCTTACTCTACACGTCGGGATTCGTTCAATAATAGTTTGACTTACTACACTGTAAAAAATACCAATCTAAAAAAAGTCACTAATCAGCCACAGTAGCCTGATTCTGTTTCAGTTTGGTACTTTATTGTTGGAATGAGGTTCTAGTGGTACTATAGGAGGTTCTAGTCACCCCTGAGGAGAATCTGATGCCATGTAGTAGATTTTAGAGGTTATTTTGTGTTGAACATCTACATGAAATTTGAAAAATGTTCTCCACCACCTTCATGAAAATAAGAGGAACATCTTTTAGAAAAATGCCTCCAGGACCTCCTGATCTGAAGATTCAGACTGTTGAATAGGTGGTGATCATCAAACATCTGTTCCAAATAAATGGTTAAGAAGGGTTCTGCTAAACTCTGAGGGGAAAGAGCACCTACAATTCAGTTAGAAGGCAATTATCAATTGTCAGTGATGTCATCATTGGTTTGTGAACATTATGAAGCCTCCAGTTCAGATTCTGTCTGTCACCATCTTGATAGTTCGGAGCGGTTTGGAGCAGGACGTGACCATATTTGGACGAGCTGGGGGAGGAGCCAGCGCTGGATCTGATTGATCTGATTGGAAACCTGACGATACTAAGTCCCGCCCACCGATAGCTGTAACCTGACTGCACCACAGGCCTGTCAATCAAACAGACACGCCCCCAAAAACAGGTCTTCTTGAATCTTCTTTTCTAATGAATGAGGGATTATTTTCAGATGGACCTCCAGAAAACTAAGAAGAAGGAGTGACTTTAGCTAACAACACCGAGATAACTGATGGACACATTTTATTCACTTTGGATTTGATGAGAGAAGTTGAATGGGAGTCTATGGAGCCTCCTGTCTGTACAGCACTATAAAGAGTCACTGGGGCATCCTGATAAATCACAGATGTAACGATGATGTCACAGCTGTGATGATGACATCAGTGACAGTGATGAGTCATCAGCTTTAGATTGACACATAAGAAGTTCTGATCTCTGTTTTTAGATTGACACCAACACATCAGAGATGAGGCATCACCATAGCAACCAGGCAGTGGGAGGGAAGGCGCCTGAAGCTGATTGGCCATCTGCCAAGCAGTAAAAACACACTGCTGCTGATGGACGTGGGAACGAGACCAAGCTGCGACCTCTGAACCACTCTCATGTCTTTTTCTTTGGCTCGGGGTCAAAGGTCACATTGACTGTTTGTATTTCGCATTAACTACAGTTGAGGTTCTCACACTCTGGTCTAAGGACCAATCAGGGCACCTTTAGGACCTTTCTGAGGACGCAGAGGGAATTTCAAGGAAAACAAGGTTGATCATTCCCCAAGTTCTGTTAGTTTTTAGGAAACATGGGGACCATCCTGCTGAAGCTCACCATGTGACTTGTTATCTGTAGTTGTAAAAAGAAGGAAATCAGAATCATAATCAGTTTTATTGGCCAGGTATGTTAACACATACAAGGAATTTGACTCCGGTTGTAACTTGAGCGCAAAAAACAGACAGACATAAATAGGCATATAGAACATAAATAGACGTATATATAGCTAAGAAATAAATATATACATATATACACCTAAAACAATGGTGCAATTGCACCTAGTGCAAATGATGCTGATGCGGTTGGGTCTCGTGCAAAAAGATCCAGTGATATTGAAGATATTAAGTGTTTAGCAGAGTGACGGCCTGCAGATAAAAACTGTTCTTGTTCCTGGTTGTTCTGGTGCTCAGTGCTCTGTAGCGCCTCCCGGAGGGGAGGAGCTGGAACAGCAGGTGTCCAGGGTGGGATGATCTGCAGAGATGCTACCGGCCCGTTTCCTGAGTCTGGATGTGTAGAAGTCCTGAATGGAGGACAGATTGGTACTGGTGATGTTCTCTGCAGTCCTAAAGTCCACTATCATCTCCATAGTGTTGGGGGGCTCCTCCTAAAGTCCACTATCATCTCCATAGTGTTGGGGGGCTCCTCCTGAAGTCCACGGTCATCTCCATAATGTTGGGGGGCTCCTCCTGAAGTCCACGGTCATCTCCATAGTGTTGGGGCGCTCCTCCTAAAGTCCACAGTCATCTCCACAGTGTTGGGGGGCTCCTCCTAAAGTCCATGGTCATCTCCATAGTGTTGGGGGGCTCCTCCTGAAGTCCACTATAATCTCCACAGTGTTGGGGGGCCTCAGCCCTAGGTGGTTCTGACTGCACCAGAGAACCAGATGTTCAACCTCCCATCTGTATGCAGACTCACCGTCCCTGATGAGAACGATGACCGTTGGGTCGTCTTCAAATTTCAGGAGTTTGACAGATGAGTCTGTTTGCCACTTAGGCAAACTGCAGGGGGTCCAGCAGGGGGTCTGTAGTCTCCTTCAGTTGGGCCAACACCAGTCTTTCAAAAGACTTCATGACTCCACACGTGAAAGAGCTGACATACATCTTCTTCACAGATCTGAAGTGCAGTTGAAGGGAGGAAAACAAAAACTCTAACCCATCCTGCATGGTACTTTTATTTTGGTGTTTTGAGTGTTTTGAGGATCACATTTGAAAGGTCACTTTAGTTTACCTTTTGTATAGTGATTGTGATGAGGCTATTTCATTTGTTAATTTTTCTGTCACTATAGGTATTATATACTCTATGTTATCAGAGGCCTGTCACATCTACGTCATTTAAGCCTAAGATTGATGTGGGTTGATCAAAAATTGCAAATTTGATTATTTATTATAAAAACATTTACAGAACAGAAATGTGCCCATTTAAAAACCATTGTTAGAGTGAAATAAACTGAATGTCACACCTGTTTCCTTGTTCCAGTTTTACTTCCCCACAGGCATTGTGGGAAATGTAGTGTGTGTGTGCGTTGCCATGGAGACACTGAGATCAGTTTAATGATTAGAGACAATAAGGAAGTGAACTCTGCTCTCCAGTGTTTTGGCAGCACAAACGCGGTTCTCTGTGGGTCAGACAGAAGCTGAAGCATTCTGCTGAAGAACCCGAGTGAGGAACCTCCTGCTGTGGTTCCTCTGAACACAGACGAGTCTAAAGGAAGAAACACCTGAAGAGAGACGAGTTTAAAGAAAGAAACACCTGAAACTGCTTGTCGTCGTTAAGTGAAATGACGCTGGAGGTGAAAATCAAGCTGCTGAAGTTCTGCTTTGCAGTTTTTAACACCATCTTCCTGGTGAGGACACTTCCTGTTTACTCTTCATTCTCAGTCTTCAGCAATCTCTTAAATCATGTAAAACATAAACTGACCTGAACCTGAGCTCAATAAAAGAGAAGCAACGAGAATATCGACAACGTATTATTCTTGAGGCCTCCAGTAATCAATAATAATTATTAATTTGTATCTTCTTTTAAATCAAAGTTTTTGTATTGCAGAGGTTTGGTTCTTTTTTTTTTAATTCATGTTTATTGATTTTTTTCTGTGTCATTTGTTCCTTTTTTATTTTCTGTGTGAGGAAGAAAAACAATGGACATTAACAGGCAAATTTCTCTAAATGTGGTGCCAACGTTCACTTTGACTCATGAGATTTAAGGGGCCTAAGTTCAAAGGTCACTGCTCCAACACAACACAAACATACCAAACACATACCACACAACCATAATTCAAAGAGTGCATAACAAATTATTACTGGAATGTAAAGATCCATCAGCAGATAGGTCACCGTGTTCACGAACGTCAACAAGATGAGCAAACATAAATACAAAAAAATTTACCTTCTGTACACAAATAACAAGCTGCGTCCAATGAAACTCGAGAGCTTGTGGTTACAACATGGAAGGTTGTGTGCACCATACACTTGATGTTCAAGCAGTTAAGTTGTAAAAACAATTTTGCTTGGTGACTTAGGCTCATTCAAAACTCTGCAGGTGGAGTATTAACCAGAACCAAGAGGAGAGAACACATCAGGCTAGTTCAGGCTGCTCTGTACTGGCTGCCTGTAAAACACAGGATTGAATTTAAGGTCCGCCTCCTCACATATGAAACTCTTAATGGGCTCTGACCGAGTTACATCTCTAACTCTTTGGTGAACTATGAGCCTTCAGGAACACTGAGATCATCTGCTGCTGGTTTATTGGAGGTTTGCAGCAACAGTTGGAAGAAAATTGGGGATTCAGCTTTTGTCAGCGACGCTCCAAATCTGTGGAACAAACTAGCTGTTAGATTTCAGGAAGCTGCTCAGTTCATACTTTTAAAAGAAAGCTCGGAACATATTTCTTTACATCAGCCTTTAACTAGCTTCTCTTGAAGCTCTCTCGCACCTGCCATGCACTTTGAAATGCATGTTGCTCATTTTATATTTTAAATATATATTTCATTAAAACTTAAAAAGACTGATATGTGAGTGAAAAGGGAACTTTAGTATATATGGACGGGTTGGACCCGTGTGAGTTTCTAACCGAGGTTCGTCAGAAACCTGGAGGAACACTGATGAGTCCACCTTAAAGAATTTACTGAGACCACATCATAACAGCAGATTTAATCTCTGGTGTATTACTGGATAATATTATAATATTACAGACTGTGTGAAGTAAAGTTCTAGAAAAGTGCACAAGACGTACAACTGCTACAATTGCTGTTTCCACTACTTCTTTTCATAAACTGAATCCTGGAGAATGACTCACATCACATCTATTTGTATTCGTTTTTATGCTTTTTCTCTGTTTCTTATGCTTTTTCTCTGTTTTATCTCATTACTTTTCAATATTTTAAATGTTCCTTTATATCTATTTTTATGTGAAACACTACATGTAATTATCTTGCTGTGAAGCACTTTGAGCTGCATTTATTGTATGAAAGGTGCTCTACAAATAAAGTTTATTATTATTATTGTTATATTATTGTTATTATTAACAGAGAAAAGATGAGGCTGTTGGGAAGATCGACATTTTCTTCAGATGTAGGCTGTAATCTATGTTATGAAGACAAACTTTACGTGACTAAAACTACAATATATCAGCTGAACATCCAACCAAACATGAACCTCCACAACCTCTGACCTTTCTGTCAGCAAACACGTCACAACTCGTGAACTCGAGGCTTATAGAACATTTAGAGTTTAGACGTGGTGAATAACACTAGAGGGCGCTGTTCATACGGACTCTTCTCTGCACACGATGACTATGAAAACATTTTAACAACAAGTCTGACCTCTGAACTCTGCAGGTTCTGGGTGTAAGTGTAGCCGGCTGTGCAGTCTGGATTCTGTTTGACGAAGGAAGCTTCATGAATGTCATCTTGTCTGGTAACACTTCTTCACTCACCCAGAGAGATAGGTTCAGGATGTCTTTAGCCTAGCTTAGCACAAAGACTGGAAACAGGGGGAAACTGTTAGCCTAGCTTAGCACAAAGACTGGAAACAGGGTGAAACTGTCAGCCTTGCTCCATCACAAAAGTCTCTTTTTCATTTTGTATGTTTTGTATGTTGTTGCGGAGTTTGTCATGCTGTTAGAGGAATTTACAAATCATCATGACTTAAACACAAAAATAACTTTTTTGAGTTCAGTGGTACCGTTTCTGCAACTAATTTTACAACTGAGCTACAGTTGAAGAGGTGGCTGTTACTTGACTAACGTTACCAAGTTGACACCAAATTTTAGGGTTATTGATGTATAATCAGTTTACATCCAGTAAAAAGGGGTTGAAATGGCTTTTAGGCAAGTAGAGTGGTCAGTAAGTGTACATCTGGTGTCTAAGTGTGTATATTTATTTGTGTGTTCAGAGGAGCTGCATGTGGTGGCCGCGGGGCTGCTGGTCATCGGTGGAGTGGTGGTAGCCATCAGTGTCGTTGGATGCTTCGGAGCTAAGAGTGAGAAAAGATTCCTGCTGCTGATAGTGAGTCACAACAACATCTGGAAGTTGATTTTATACCTGACACACACCTGGAAGATTGTGAGCTCCAGTCCATCTGCTCTTCCTCCTCAGTACCTGGCCTTCCTCATCATCCTGCTCCTCAGCCAGCTGTTCATCACACTGCTGCTGCTCATAAATGGAGACAAGGTGACAACACCTGCACTGTCAAAACACCGCCAGCAGGGGGCTCCAACCTTTTCTCCTCCGAGACCTGATGTGAAGTAACATTTATTCACATAGCTGAGCTCCACCAAACAGATGAATCAGCTTCTTTTGTCTGAACACTAACAAACTGATACTCTGTCCCCTGAACAGCATATTTTATGTCATAAAACCCGGTTCACATATTTCTTCTGAAGTTGGACAATCTGCTCCGTTAATATTTGACTGAAGTGAATAATTTGTCATTCTCCTGATTCGTGTTCCTCTGTTTCATACTTCATTACTTCTGACGTCGTGTCACGAAGATTTCTTTAAAGGTGAAAACCTGAATACCTGATGTCAGGTTATACATGAAGCTGTTACAGATGTTTGTCAGGTTATACATGCAGCTGTTACAGATGTTTGTCAGGTTATACATGAAGCTGTTACAGATGTTTCTCAGGTTATATATGCAGCTGTTACAGATGTTTCTCAGGTTATACATGCAGCTGTTACAGATGTTTCTCAGGTTCTACATGAAGCTGTTACAGATGTTTGTTTTATCAGATTGGACGGGGTCTGAATACAGCTGCGGACCAGGTGATCCTTCAGTACGGAAACAGCAGTGACAGACAGGACAGACTGATGGACAACGTGCAGCACTACGTGAGTCTCTATGCTGCTATTCTCCAAAATAAAAGCTCCTTATAAAACGTTTGTGTCAGAAACCGGATTGATTTATTAAAGCACACCGACTGATTGATTGACAGGGGGACTGCTGTGGCAAGACGTGCCCTCGTGACTGGCTGAATAACTCTTACATCCAGAGTTTAAACCTGCAGAGTCCAGACGTGCTTCCGTGTTCCTGTTTCAAATCGTACCGTCGCAGTGTGAACTCGTCCTGGTGCTCCGAGATGCTCAACCTCACCGAGCCGCAGCACGGACGAGGAAACGGCACGTTTACCGAGGTACTGCAGTGAATGTACTTTACACGGTACACAGCACAGTAGACAGTTTAAATGTTTTATAATTATAATATAATTATTTTATATATTTACGTCCGTGTAAGTTTCATGCCTTCTAAACGTGTGATAGCGACACGGGTCCTTACAGCTCAACGTGTAACTCTCACACCTAGACGTTGCCAAGCGTGGCTATCTCACGTTTTGCTGTAGTGGATGGGCGTGTCTGTTCCACGCTTTGCCGTGATACTGGGTTGGATGTTGACACGTATCAGAAGAATGGATTCTTCATCCTCACCTTTTCGTCAGAGACAGTTTGATGTCTTTTGTTCCTGAAGGTTCTGGACTGACGGACCTTCAGGTGTTCATGATGGACTGTTGGTTCTCAGCTGAGTGCTTCTTCACATTAAATAAATGACTGCAGTAATCTTATGGTGTTATTTATATTGTGTTGTGTTTTTTACATTATGCGATGTTTGTGTTGTGTTGTTTGTCTGCTCTTTGTTTATTAGGACAATGTTTGTTTGTTGTTGCAGGGCTGCGGTCAGAAGCTCAGTGATTGGCTGCAGGAGAACACCGTGACAATCGTTGCCATGGATGTCAGCCTCATGTTAGTCCAGGTAACACAGCGGAGTGCAGGTGACCTTTGGATCCTGCTGCGAACTACACGGTTGTAATGAGGGCAGCGGTCTCTAGTGGGCGTTAAAGAGACGTCAGTGTTTCCATTTCACAGTGGTTTGTTCACAACACTTGTTGCTGCTGTTTAAACTCTGCAGGTGCTTCAGTTCATCATCACCGTGCATCTTTATCAGGCATTTGGCAAAACAGCATTTTTGAAGAGAACCAATCTGCTTGTTGGTGCAGACCACGCCCCTGATGATGACCCAGCCTACAGACAGCAGAACTATGCCTACCTAGAGGCTGATGGTGGTCTCATAGACCGGAACCAAATGGTTCCTTATCCTGATGACCAGAACCAGAACCAGGTGTACCTGAGTCCAGGTCAGGGTCACCAGTTCCACTGAAATGAACTGACCAAAACCTTGAAACCTTTAAAAGAACTCATGTTTCCCTCTTAACTGCTGCAGAGTGGGAGAGACTCTTGGAGTGCTTCTCCATCAGAAAAGTTCTGGTTCGTGGCCCGGTTCTGGTCTGGTACTGTGAAAGTTATACCAGAACCAATGCGTCATGCTAACACTTTTCAAACAGCAAATTTCAGGAAAAAAAGATAAATCAAATCAAATTCCATCGTTATATTGTTTGTATTCCATCTGTAATTGCTGTTCTTTTCAATTCAGTTCAAACAGTCACATGAATCAACGGTTGATATTACGTAGATAATGAATACAGTCCAGACCAATCGTATGTAATGTTTTCATGTTCATAAGTAAAAAGGAACCCTTAACTGGAAACTAACTTTCAGGAAACCACGTTTCTGCAAACAGCTGATCTCACGTCACATATTTATTGTCTTTTAGACAAAAAACAAACAACCTGAGGCTCATAAACAAAATCTACCTACTCAAAACAACAACAACTACCCACTGTCAGATAGAAACAGTTTACATCATCACTTAAAAAGAAACATGAATCCAGATTTCACCGTTAGTCTGACACCTTTAAAGCAGCAACAGCTTACGAACATCTGTAACATTAAATTATTTGTGTTGATGGCAGCAGAAGTGTTGATGGTAAACACACGTGTTGATGGTGAACACACGTGTTGATGGTGAATACATGTTTCGTGTAAATCAATCATCATGAAGAGAAAACATAAAGTTAGGGCGTTAAAACTTTGTTTCTGTCCTGACACTGAGTCGCTCTCACTTCCTCTGATCCTGCCACAATAAATGAAGCCTTCCGGTCCAACAGCTGTTCTGCCAGTCTGAACTGGATCAGTGAGTAACTCCATCCATTATCTATACACACTTTATCCTGATCAGGGTCATGGGGGTGGAGCCTATCCCAGCTCACTTTGGGCAAAGGCAGGGTTCACCTGGACAGTCTGTCAATAAAAGAGATAAATAAATACAAAAGGAGCCAGAGATAAAGAAATTTAAAAAAAAATTAAAAACTAAAAAATCAGTACAAGATAACATTTGGTAAATTAAATATAAAATACTTGTGCTTTATTTGATTAAAAAATATTTTTCAGTATTAAATCTGCATTCATGGATTTTCGCTGAGTGACTGCATTACTGCAGGAGAACTAAAAACAGGAAGATTCTCAGGCAGCTTCTGCATGTACATCAAATATAAACATATCCTCGGGAAGAAGAAGTTATACTGAATCTAAAAATGTGTGTTTCATGTTTGTTCACATTTGATTGAATTATGTCCCAAAGTAGGACAATATTTGGCTCCACCTGCTGGCAAACAGCAGGAACCAACTCTGATGTTTACACAGTACGAGCATACCTTCACGTCACATACTTCACCTTTCTCCCACACAAACCTTCAACTTTCCCGCTTCCTGCTGAAGATGCGCCTCACAGTTTGATAACTTCCGGTTTAAGATACATTATTACATTACATTTCATTTAGCTGACGCTTTTATCCAAAGCGACTTACAATAAGTGCATTTCAACCATGAGGGTACAAAACCAGAACAACAGGAATCAAGAAGATACAATTTGATACACTTTGGAAACATACATCCACTAGCAGGGTCACATTGTGGGAACTCCCCTTCCACTTTGGGAAAAAAGGTGTTGGTCCTTCACACTTTAGGAGAAGACTTCTGTCCTCATGGGTCAGACGTCCAGAGGGCAGTTTGACTTGGTTAAAGTATGGATCATGGACAGTTCAGGTCCTCTTAATGCACGACACTGATGGGTCCTCACAAAGATAGATGTACAGATACGTCTGTTTGTTATCTGCGCAGTGCTCCCACCTGCTGGCCCCAGCAGAGAATATACTGGATGGATTCATGAACTGAGGTGAAGTCTGATGGAGGTGAGGAGGAGGAGGGAGGATGCGAGGAAGAGGAGGGTCCACACCCTTCAGAGTCCTGGTTTGATCCCTTCGAAAGACACACATCTCTAATCAATAAATCGCTAATCATCTCTAATCAATCAACAAATCTCTAATCATCTCCAACCAGTCAACAAATGTCTAATCATTTTTAATCAAAACATCTCAAATTATCTGTAATCAATCAATATATCTTAATCATCTCTAATCAATCTATAAAACTGCCTTCCTCCCTTTTCCTTCTTCCATTCTTCTTTCCTTCTTTCCTGCCTTCCTTCCTCCCTCCCTCCCTTCCTTTCTTCCTTCCTCTCTTCCTTCCTTCCTTCCTTCCTTCCTTCCTTCCTTCCTTCCTTCCTTCCTTCCTTCCTTCCTTCCTTCCTTCCTTCCTTCCTTCCTTCCTTCCTTCCTTCCTTCTATCCTTCCTGCCTTCCTTCCTTCCTTCTTTCAGTCTTTCATCCTCTCTCATTCTGTCTTCCTTTCTTTTATCTTTTTCCATGTTTAATTAGTTTTTCTTCTTTTCCTTGTTTGCTCTTCCTGTTTGTTCGACTCAGACCAGGTGACTCACCAGGTGTTGCAGCAGGTCTTGGTTCAGTATGATGACTTGACACCGAGCTTCAGGACAGAACAGTGGGAGCTTCTCTGCATACACCTGATAGTGTGCCAGTTTGTCAGCCACTGTGTCGTTCTGCAATCAGGAAAAACACAAGTTTGAGCCGAAGAACCAACAAAGAGCAGACAAACAACCAAAAAACAATCAACAAACAACCGGCAAAGAACCGGCAAAGAACCAACAAGAACCAACAAAGAACCAAAAAAGAACCAACAAGAACCAACAAAGAGCACACAAACAACCAAAAAACAACCAACAAACAACTGACAAAGAACTGGCAAAAAACCAACAAGAACCAACAAAGAACCAACAAGAACCAACAAAGAACTAACGAAGAACCAACAAGAATCAACAAAGAACCAACAAAGAGTAGACAAACAACCAAAAAAAAAATCAACCAACAAACAACTGACAAGGAACCGGCAAAGAACCAACAAGAACCAACAAAGAACCAACAAGAACCAATAAATAACCAGCAAAGAGCAGACAAACAACCAACAAACAACCAACAAACAACCGACAAAGAACCGGCAAAGAACTGGCAAAGAACCAACAAGAACAAACAAAGAATCAACAAAGAACCAACAAGAACCAAAAAAGAACCAACAAAGAACCAACAAAGAACCAACAATGTACCTTCATGACTTCATTAAAACACCTTTGCAATGTATTTTGTCCATTTCTAATCATCTCAACAACTGCAATAAAATATTAATTTAAAATTAAATATTATATAAATATAAATATTATAATATATTTAATATTAAACAGACCTGAAGTAATAATATGAATATCAGTCTTTTTAACATAAACTTAATTATTACTTCATTTAAAGGACATGGAATAACTGTAAGAAACTGGTTTGTGATCAGAATAGTTGCACAGAATAAATCTCCATTGCTTTCGTGAAAACAGACCAAGGTTTACTTAAACCGGGATAACTGGAAAATACCGACTTAATCCCTGATCCAGGTTTTGTGAAAGAGACATAATTTGAGCACAAATGGATGCAAACCACATCCTCATTGTTTGTAGTCATTTCCTGCGTCCTTTAAAAAGCTCCTCCATGTGGACGGAGATCCGCTTTAACAATTTTTTTGTTGTCTCAGAGTCTTTGTGTTGTCCGATGGAGATGTGGGTGCAGGTGCAGTGTGAGGTGTACCTGGCTCAGGGGGTCGTCCTCTGTGCAGGGATGGACGGGCAGAACTCCTAGGTAGTTCTGCACCAGAAATAAAAACAGAAGCAGGAGTCATTTGAACTCAGAACGGGAGACATTTGTAAAAATGAAGTTTTTTTTGGAAGGAAGTTTGGTGGGAAACCTGCAGAGAGTTCTGACTCACCGACTCTTTGAGGCAGCTACTGTACTCCTGCAGCGCCGCCTGCAGGTCATCAATGATACTTTGCATTTGGTCTGTTTTGACTGTTGGTAAAAACCTTCCTACAGCAAGCTCCGCCCACAGCCCCAGAACCAGGAGAGGCAGGTACCCAGAAGGCACTAAAACCAGAAGAGCAGAGGGGTTTTTTAAGCACTGAGTTGCAGGGAGTCTCCTCACTGAGTTGACTTGTTTTATAAGACTGAACATGGAACTCTCTGCTGCGCAATAAACACAAAATTACTTTAAAAACAGATTCTGGAAGTACAAGCTGTGCTTGCTGTAAAAACGTCCTACTGGAAACAACACTTAATAATTGGTTAACCTGTGAAAATAGCTTATTTGAAGTACAATCAGTTTGAACAGCAGAACTCTGCACGTCCACATATTCTGACATTATGTCCAGCTGAACACATCCCGACCGTTAAAAGCAGCTTGGCTGCACATACATACGTCTCTAAGGATTTCACTCTGCCTGACCTCAGTGGGGATGACAGCCCCATAACACAAGGAGACAAAGAAAAGGTTCACTGACTTGTTGTCTTCTGATGGAGGGATGCAGAAGCTGCGATGGTCTCTGATCTCTGATCTCTGGTCTCTGGTCTCTGATCTCTGGTCTCTGATCTCTGATCTCTGGTCTCTGGTCTCTGATCTCTGATCTCTGATCTCTGGTCTCTGGTCTCTGGTCTCTGATCTCTGATCTCTGATCTCTGATCTCTGGTCTCTGGTCTCTGCGGTCCTGTGGAGGTGATGTGCAGCCTTCATGCTGCTGATGCTGATATTTATCCTCCATCCATCCTGAATCAAAGTGTGTTCTGAGGAAACGGTGTGTCGACTTCTAAGAAGTTTGACATCAGTTTTTTTCTGCTTAGTAGGTTTGCTCGAGGCCTCAGAGACTCTCAGTGCTGAGTCAGACCCCGGCTGAAGGTGTGTCCTCCGACTGTCTGAACGTTTCATCAGCACAAGACACACTCACACAACAATTACATTAGTTCCATTAGTTCCAACAGTTACAATAGTTACATTAATAATAATAATAATAATAATAATAATCAACTTTATTTGTAGAGCACCTTTCATACAAGAAATGCAGCTCAAGCTGCTTCACAGCAAGATAATGACATGCAGTGTTTCACTTAAAATATAGAAAAGAAATTAGATGAAACAAATAAAACGTATATGAAACAAGTTGGATTTGGGTCATTCTCCAGGATTCAGTTTATGAAATAAAGTAGTGGAAACAGCAATTGTAGCAGTCGTACGTCTTGTGCACTTTTCTAGAACTTTACTTCACACAGTCTGTAATATTATAATATTATCCAGTAATACACCAGAGATTAAATCTGCTGTTATGATGTGGTCTCAGTAAATTCTTTAAGGTGGACTCATCAGTGTTCCTCCAGGTTTCTGACGAACCTCGGTTAGAAACTCACACGGGTCCAACCCGTCCATATATACTAAAGTTCCCTTTTCACTCACATATCAGTCTTTTTAAGTTTTAATGAAATATATATTTAAAATATAAAATGAGCAACATGCATTTCAAAGTGCATGGCAGGTGCGAGAGAGCTTCAAGAGAAGCTAGTTAAAGGCTGATGTAAAGAAATATGTTCCGAGCTTTCTTTTAAAAGTATGAACTGAGCAGCTTCCTGAAATCTAACAGCTAGTTTGTTCCACAGATTTGGAGCGTCGCTGACAAAAGCTGAATCCCCAATTTTCTTCCAACTGTTGCCGAGAGCCTCATTAGTTACATTAGTTACATTAGTTACATTAGTTACAACAGTTACATTAGTTACATTAGTTACAACCATTACATTAGTTACAACAGTTACATTAGTTACATTAGTTACAACAGTTACATTAGTTACAACCATTACATTAGTTACAACAGTTACATTAGTTACAACAGTTATAACAGTTACATTAGTTACATTAGTTACAACAGTTACATTAGTTACATTAGTTACATTAGTTACAACAGTTACATTTGTTACATTAGTTACAACCATTACATTAGTTACAACAGTTACATTAGTTACAACAGTTACAACAGTTACATTAGTTACATTAGTTACAACAGTTACATTAGTTACAACCATTACATTAGTTACAACAGTTACATTAGTTACAACAGTTATAACAGTTACATTAGTTACATTAGTTACATTAGTTACAACAGTTACATTAGTTACATTAGTTACAACAGTTACATTAGTTACAACAGTTATAACAGTTACATTAGTTACATTAGTTACAACAGTTACATTAGTTACATTAGTTACAACCATTACATTAGTTACAACAGTTACATTAGTTACAACAGTTACATTAGTTACATTAGTTACAACAGTTACATTAGTTGCAAGTTACTTTAGTGACATTAGTTACATTAGCTACAACAGTTACATCAGTTACATTAGTTACAACAGTTACATTAGTTACAACAGTTACATCAGTTACATTAGTTACAACAGTTACAACAGTTACATTAGTTACATTAGTTACAGCAGTTACAACAGTTACATTAGTTACAACAGTTACATTAGTTACAACAATTACAGTTGTTGTGTTTTTGTCATCACAGAATTTCATGTTTTCAAACAAGCTTTTCTTCATCAGCAGTGACCACAGCGACTCACTCTTTCATCATCCTCTTCATCACTCAGATTTCTGTTGAACATGTTTCATCGCTGGGACTGAGTGACGAATGAGACCTGAAGGAAACAATCCAGCAGACTGTCCTGTTTTTTTCCTCTTCATCACCTCCTCTCTGAACCGCTTCTACCTTCCTCTTCCTCCTCCTCCTTTCTCTCTGGGTCTCATTCAGTCTTTGATTATCTCGTTATTTTCTCATCTCTTTCTGTCTCAGCTCGTCTCTCATCCGTCTCAGTATCATATTCAACATGTTGAACTGGGACCAGTCGTCTCTATCATATTCTCTCGTGATGAAGATAAAAACCTTCCTGTGGCTGCAGAGAGGAAACGTTGCGTCACCACTCGGTTTCCCCTGAAGTGTTGAAACACGTTACAACAGGATCTGCTGACACGTTACTATCTGCAGCTCCTTCCTCTCATTCATCTAGCTCAACGTAAAGAACCATTTCACTACTTCTTAAAGAAAAATGTCACAGTGACCTTTGACCCACAAAAATCCTCATTGAGTCCAAGTGAGCATTTGAAGAATTTCCCTCCTTGAGATATCACACAATTTCTATATTTCTTCATTAAAAACCACAGCTGTGTTCATGTTTCATCATCTTTTCGCTGACTGATGAGTCAGCACAGGTCTGTCCCCCCTCCCCCCCTCACCTGCCCACATGCAGGAGCTGTGGCCCCGCCTCCTCTTTCTGATAAATTGCTTCCTGTCATGAACTGCAGCCCAGGGCTCAGTGTATTTCCAAGGAGGTGACTGACTTCATCACGTTACTGTAAGTTAGATTCTTGTACAACCGTTGTGAGCGTGTCCGTTCACACCTGGCCAGGTGGACAGGTACCTGCAGCCTCAACCTGCAGCACCAACCACGGCCAACACTTCAGCTCAGACTCAGGAGAAACACTTTAACATCTGTTCTTCACTTTCATAGAAACACAAATTTCAAGTTGAAGAAGCTTAAAACCTGCTGATCAGACAATTTCTGACAAATCACACAAACAGAGTAAATGACCAGAAATAAACAGCTTGACCTTTAACCTCATGTCGTGTCTGTTTCAGGTAGGACTTTCAGGTAGGGTTTTGTTTTTCAAACACCTGGAATAAATTAAAATCTAATGTTATTTTAGTTAAAGGATTTTTTAATTTTAAAATCTATTTAAAACACGAGAACTGTTTTACAGCCTTTCAGTAGCAGCTCAATTATTTTCTGTCTTTTAAAACGCAGTTTATTCTCACAGGTTCAAGTTGAACTGGACCTCCAGCAGCCGGATCCAGTTTTTCTCATCAGGACGCCACATTGGATCTGTCACATGACCGCAGGTGTGTGTTCTGTCCTCAGGTGTTATGTCATCGTCTGATCCATCACATGTTCAAGCACCTGAGAAAAGTCCATCAGCAGGTGAGACAGACCTGAGAACTTCCAGAGGAACACGGATGTTCTGAACCGGTTCCACAGAACCTCCACTGCAGCTTTGAGGAACAGAAACCAACTGCATATGTTTTAATCTCAGTAGAACCAGGCATCCTCTTCGTCTCGGTGGAACCTGTAATAATGTTTGATGTTCTGGTTCCGGTCGGGTGGAGAGTCAGTCACAAAGACTTGAGGTCACTTCCTGCTGCCTCAGACTCTGCTTAGAGTTCCCAGCATGCCGAGCTACTGCAGCATGGTGAGGTGTGGCTGTGCTCGGCCTGTGGAGGCGACTTGCAGCAGGTGGACCGCCTCCCTGTCAGAGATCATGTGACGGGTGTCCTGCAGGGCGCTGATGGCGGCCGAGCTGGAGTTTAGGTCTTCGCTGGAGATCAGGTCAAACACGCAGGCCTGGAAGTAGACGTCTCAAGCAGGAAGCAGGGTGGCGCAGTGGTCCTCGGCGCTGACGGCGACGGACGACAAAGGGTGTGGCAGCGGGGGGGCGGAGCATGTTGAGTCTTTGTGATGCAAGTTAGACCAGCATGGTCTTCATCAGTCCCACACACAAGACAGCAGGGGGTGGCCTCACATTGTGATAACATGAAGCTGCAGGAAAACAACATGAACTAATTTCAGATCAAATATAGCTTTGACCTGCAGGTGGCGACATCACAGCTGCAGACAGGTGAGAGGACACGCCCCCTCTGCAGGTGTTTGTCGTGCTCATGAAGCTGTGAAGCGGTTTAGGAGGTGTTTGGCCCTTTAAGGGTGAAGTGGAGCCCCTCCAGCCTCACTGAGCAGCTTTGTTAGTGTGTGTGGGGCGGGCAGGCGTGGGGGGGGGCAGACTGAGACTCCACAGACCTGAACACTCAGACTCTCGGACGGCAGCGGAGGTGAGCTTCTCATGGTTTTCATCTGTTAGTTGCTTTTCGAAATGAGATTTTGTCTTTTTTTAATTTGTAACAAGAACCAGAACTTTCAGAAGAACCTGATCCGGACTCAGTTCTGACAGAACTGAAGAGTTCTCCGCCGTGTAAACTTAAACATTTCATTGACTTGATTTAAGACTTTCAAGAGATTGATGACAAACAAAAGGTAAACGGTTACCATGGAGACTCCATCCCTCCAGGTTTATACTCGATGATGTCATCGTCTGTATTTAGGTCTTTTTATTTTTAATCATCTCATTGATTAGCTGATTGTCATCATTGATTTCTGTGTTTATTCCTAAAGTTTATCACTGATATTTACATATTTAAATTCTCATCGTACAGTAAAACAACAAGTACTAAACCAACATTTATTGTTAATGCTCATGTGTACGAGTAATGTACATGTGTACATGTGTAGAACAGCAGGATATTGGAACATGTGTTTGACGTGTGTATGTTTGACGTGTGTGTGTGTGTGTGTGTATGTTTGACGTGTGTGTGTGTGTGTGTGTGTGTGTGTGTGTGTGTGTGTGTGTGTGTGTGTGTGTGTGTGTGTGTGTGTGTGTGTGTGTGTGTGTGTGTGTGTGTGTGTGTGTGTGTGTGTTGCAGGATGTGCCGTGTGTTTCCTCCCGGGGTCGGGCAGGTCCGGGATGTGGTGCACTGTTGTCATGACGTCCCTCCAATATTGCACTTGTCCCGGCCTCCCCGGCCCAGGGGTTGCACCCCCCCCCAACAACAACAACAACAACAACAAAAAAGTTGAGGCATGAAATTATGATACCAATGATTGTAGGAAAAGTCAGTCGGATGTTTTATTTCAACAAAGAGAAAATATGGACATTTGAAAACAGATTTCAGTCTCTGGTTATCAGACCGTCGACTCAGACTGGGCGTACAGAAGCTTCAGTTCTTCAGTGACTGAGTTTGTTTTTGGATCTGAATTCTGAACGATGTTTAAAGTCCGACACATCGTGAGACATTTAAACGCCTCATCGACACTGATGGTGCGTTCAGGTGCTCCTGAAGTTTTGCTCCAGACTGCAGATTTCTGAGCAGCTTCCCTTTCATTCATGTTTCACTCACTCACTCACTCACACACACACACACACACACACACACACACACACACACACACACACACACACACACACACACACACACACACACACACACACACACACACACCAACTCGTGTACAGCTCACACTCAGGTGAAAGTTAGAGGATTCAAAGAAGCTGTGTGTGTGTGTGTGTGTGTGTGTGTGTGTGTGTGTGTGTGTGTGTGTGTGTGTGTGTGTGTGTGTGTGTGTGTGTGTGTGTGTGTGTGTGTGTGTGTGTGTGTGTGTGTGTGTGTGTGTGTGTGTGTAAACAGTCCATCTGCAGCTCTCAGACCTGAATGTGCATCAGAACTTGTTTACGATGAGCCTGGAAGTCTTCAGGCACCGTGTCTGAAATTAAAACAAATTAAATCTGTTATTACAGATTAATATTGTGTTTCAGTTTTTACTTCCTCCATATTAAATAATTCATTTTAAAGGTAACCCTAAGGTAAAAGGAGACCTTTTCATAAAACCCCTTTCTTAAAAGTAGAGAAGTGTGTAAAATGTGAACAAAAGCAGAATGTAATGATTATTAAATCATAAACTCATATTTAACTGAAAATAGACCAAAGACAACATATTAATTGTTGAAACTGACATTTGATTGTTTCATTAAAAATATCTGCTCATTTTGATTTTGATGGCAGCAACACGTCTCTAAAACATTGTGACAGGATCAACAAAAGAAAAGTTGTGTAAAGATAAAAAAAAAAACACCTGGTGGAACATCTCATCTGGTTACCATGGCAACAGATCAGTAATATTATTGGGTATAAAAGATAATTTCAGAGAGGCAGAGTCTCTCAGCAGTGAAGATGAGGAGAGGTTCACCACTCTGAAAGACTGTGTTGGAAAATAGTTCAACAATCTAAGAATAATGTTCTTCAACATAAAACTACAAAGAATTAGTGGATTTCATCGTCTACGGTTCATAATATCATTAAAAATCATTTGATATTCTTTATGGAAATCATGGACGCTGCATCCTCCAGGTTAAAGAGGAGAGGGACCATCCAGCTTGTTATCAGCTCAGTTCTAAAGCCAGCATCTGTGATGGTACAGGGATGCATTAGTGCACATGGCATGGGTAGCTTGAACATCTGGAAGGAAACATTAATGCTGAATGATATATTCAGGTTTTGGAGCAACATATGCTGCCATCCAGACAACGTCTCTTTCAGGGAAGGTCTTGTTTATTTCAGCAGAACAACGTCCAACCACATTCTGCACGTATTCCAACAGCATGGTTCTCTAGTAGAAGAGTCCGCTGATAAACTGGCCTCCTGCAGTCCAGACCTGTCAATCATTGAAAACACCTGGAGCATCAGGACATGAACAATACAACAAAGGAGACCCTGAACTGTTGAGCAGCTGAAATCCTCTATCAGGCAAGAATGGGACCACATTTCACTTTCAAAACTCCAGAAACTGGTCTCCTCAGTTCCCAAAGGTTTCCAGAGTGTTGTTAAAAGAAGAGTTGATGCAGCTCAGTGGTGAACATGATCCTGGAACAACTTATAGAGACATGCTGCTGACAGGTGAGCACAGGTGATATAAACCCCCTCAACACTCTCTGGGACCACTGAAAGAAAGATGATAGAAAATATTCTGATAAAATAAAACTTAGATATTAACAGCCTGTTTGGGGTCAGAGGTCATACCGTTACATCTGTAGCGCAGGTTGGACCAGATGATGTTTTCCTGGGAGAAGCAGAACACACCCAGCCTGCCTCCTCTCATAGTGGAGTCGATCACAACGCCGGAGTCCGCCACCATGTCTGTCCCCTCAAACAGCTTTATTCTGTGGACACAGAAGAACAGACACACGCTGGGTTAGAAAACAAATTAGAGAACCTCAGAGAACCTTCAGAGAACAAAGTCAGGATTCAGAAACAGACATTAACAGACATGAGAGGCCACAGTTGGTGATAAAGTTTTCCAGTGCGTCTCCGTCTCTGTCTGATTTGCATATCAACAGTTGTCGTGGCGACTGCTGCCAGGGTTTGGTCGTCATGGAGACGAGTACAATACAGTCCCAGGGGCCCCAAAGCCACAAAGAAGATTCAGAGTGGAAAGAATGTAGTAAAAACAAAAAGAGACAGCTGCAGTACTACAGAGTATTGCAAAGTACTACAGAGAACTATAGAGTATTACAGAGTACTACAGAGTACTGCAAAGTATGTCAGAGTACTGCAGAGTACTACAGTGTACGGCAGAGTAATGCAAAGTATTACAAAGTACTATGGAGTACTTCAGAGTACCACAGAGTAGGGTAGAGTACTACAGTAGAGTACTACAGCAGAGTACTGCAGAGTATTGCTGAGTACGACGGAGATGTGTCTCACCTGATGTATCCCACCTGCGGCCGGTGGCTGAGCTGCCAGCGGTACGAGGTTCTGTCCTTCCAGCCAGTGTTTCGTGGATCCTTCCAGAGCAGCTTCACCTCTCCAGGTGTGTCTCCAGTGTGCCACAGAGCATTCCTCAGAAACTCACCTGGGCCGGTCCGAGACTTTACCGCCTGCAGGACGAACAGAGAGACGATGTTCATTCAATTTCTATAGCAAATTCAGTTTAGCTTGGAAGGAAAACAAAAAGACCAGACCACAAACCAGACCCCAGACCAGACCCCAGACCAGACCACAGACCAGACCACAGACCATACCAGACCAGACCACAGACCAGACCACAGACCATACCAGACCACAGACCATACCAGATCTGTTATCTATTGAAATATGAAGGAACAGCTCACAGAGAACAGCTGAGAGTCGAACCAGCAACCTCCCCCTGAAAGACACGACTGAATCTTCATTGATGACCTGCAGTATCAGCACTACAGTATCAGTACTGTAACAGTACTACAGTATCAGTACTACTGTAACAGTACTACAGTATCAGTAGGTAGGTAGGTATATACTTTATTAATCCCCGAGGGGAAATTTTTACTGTAACAGTACTACACTATCTGTACTGTAACAGTACTCAGTATTAGTTCTACAGTATCAGTACCACAGTATCAGTACTGTAACCATACTACAGTATCAGTACTGTAACAGTACTACACTATCAGTACTATAACTGTACTACACTATCAGCACTACAGTACTGTAACAGTACCACAGTATCAGTACTGTAACCATACTATAGTATCAGTACTGTAACAGTACTACAGTATCAGTACTACAGTATTGGTACTACATTATCAGTACTACAGTATCAGTACTGTGTCAGGTCTACAGTATCAGTACTACAGTAGCCGTACTGCAATAGTACCACAGTATCAGTACCACAGTATCGGTACTACAATATCAGTACTACAGTATCCGTACAGCAGCAGTACTACAGTATCAGTACTACTGTATCAGTATTGTATCAGGACTACAGTATCAGTACTACAGTATCCGTACTGCAACAGTACCACAGTATCAGTACTAAGTATCTGCACTGCAACAGTACTACAGTATCAGTACTACAGTATCTGTACTGCAACAGTACCACAGTATCAGTACTGAAGTATCAGTACCACAGTATCAGTACTACAGTATCAGTGCCGCGCTATCAGTACTGCAACAGTACCACAGCATCATCACAACAGTACCACAGTATCAGTACAACAGTATCCACACTGCAACAGTACTACAGTATCAGTACCACGGTATCAGCAGTACTATCCTGATACATAATATACAGCTCATGGAATAAAGAACAGTAGAACCCGGTAGAACCCGGTCCAGACCTTGAGCTGCAGGGCGGGCTGGGCTGTGGCTCTGAAGGGGAGGGACTGCCAGTACGTCTGTTCTGTCTGTTTCCACATCACCACGTAGAAGCTGGAGGAGTCCTGGTAGGCGAAGATGAAGCCGGCGTAGTCGTCATCCGTCACCGTGTTGACGTGGAACGTTCCCTCAAAGTCGACGCCGTTAAACGCCGTGTAGCCTGCAGACAGCAGGAAGAGGAGAACGTCGACTGGAGAACCGGGACTAGAGGACAGCTTTAAGACAGCTCAGAGAGAAAGACGTACCAACAGCTAACCCAGGGTCGCTGTTCATCGTCTGGACGATCTCCATCCCCTGAAGAGAACACGGAGAACACAGGAGGCTGAGAATGACACATTCCACCAACACTCACAAATCTTAGAGGAACCCTATAGATGAAGGTCACCTGATTCAGAACCACCCAGTTGGGGTCGATCTGGGCGTCGCCCTCCGGGTCCAGGATCACCGTCTGATAGGCTCTGAAGTCCGTCAAAGTGACCTCAGCACTCTCTGGACACACGTCAATCAAATCCATCACAGCGTCGTTATCGAAGTCGTTCTCACAGACGTCCCCGACCCCATTCACTGAGGACAGACAGAGGACCAGTCAGACTCAAGGACAGACTGCGGGACAGACAGACAGAGGGACAGACTTAGGGACAAACAGACAGACTGCGGGACAGACAGATAGAGGAACAGACAGAGGAACAGACAAAGGGACAGACTGCGGGACAGACAGACAAAGGAACAGACAGGGGGACAGCCTGACACTGCGGGACAGACAGATAGGTCAGTATTTGAAGCCGTTTACAATGTTGTTACCTTCGAAGTCTTTCTGGATCTGAATCATATTTTTCCTGTCAATGCTGTTTATTGGTGTTTGTATATTCATATTTGTTCATTAGTGTTTGTTTATTGTTGGTTGATTATTCATGTTTGTTTATTCATGTTTTTTTGATTCGTGTTTGTTTATTAGTATTTGTTTATTCATGTTTGTTTACTTAATACTGTTTGTTTATTAGCATTATTTGCATTTGTTTGTGTGTTTTATTTATGTTTATTTATTAGTGTTTATTTATTAGTGTTTGTTTATTACTGTTTGTTTATTCATATTTGTTTGTATATTCCTGTTTACTTATTAGTGTTTATTTATTAGTTTGTTTATTCATGTTTGTTCATTAGAATTTGTTTATTCATATTTTTTTATTAGTATTTGTTAATTAATGTTTGTTTATTCATGTTTATTTATTAAATCGTTTTTACTTGCATTTGTTTGTGTTTATTTATTGTTTGTTTATTAGTTTGTTTATTTGTGTTTGTTCATTTGTGTTTGTTTATTAGCATTTGTTTATTCGTGTTTTTATTCTTGTTTATTTATTAGTGTTTGTTTATTCGTGTTTGTTTATAAATGTTTGTTTATTTGTATTTGTTTATTAGTGTTTGTATATCCGTTTGTTTGTTTTTTATAAGTGTTTTTTATGTGTTTGTTTATTCGTGTTTATTCATGTTTGTTTATTGATGCTCGTTTATTAGTGTTTGTTTATTGTTGTTTGTTTATTCATATTTGTTTATTAGTGTTTGTAGATTCCTGTTTGTTTATTTGTGTTTGTTTACTAGTGTTTCTTTATTCCTGTTTGTTTATTAGGGGTTGACTATTTGTGCTTGTTTATTAGTTTGTGTAGTCGTGTTAGTTTATTAGTGTTCGTTTATTAGTGTTTGTATATTCATGTTTGTTCATTCGTGTTTACATATTCTTGTTTGTATATTTGTGTTTATTTATTAGTATTCATTAGTATTTCTTTATTAGTGTTTATTAGTGTTTGTATATTCGTGTTTGTTTTAGTATTTCTTTATTAGTGTTCATTAATTGGTGTTTGTTTATTTGTCTTTGTATGTTCGTGTTTGGTGTTTGTTTATTGGTGTTTATTTATTAGTGTTTGTTTGTATTATTTATTTTTGTATGTATTATTTATTTATTGGATAATTTATTAGTGATTTGATATTGGTGCTTGTTTATTGTCATTTGTTTATCTGTGT